>NC_058405.1:145683195-145980265 GCF_002201575.2 Neomonachus schauinslandi
GAAAGAAAGAAAGAAAGAAAGAAAGAAAGAAAGAAAGAAAGAAAGAAGGAAAGAAAAAACTAGACCACTTTCTTTCACCATACACAAAAATAAACTCAAAATGGATTAAAGACCTAAATATGAGACCTAAAACCACAAAAATCCTTGAAGAGAGCACAGGCAGTAATCTCTCTGACATCAACCATAGCAACATTTTTCTAGATATATCTCCTGAGGCAAGGGAAATAAAAGCAAAAATAAACTATTGGGACTTCATCAAAATAAAACGTTTCTGCACAGCCAAGGAAAGAATCAACATGGGAGAAGATATTTGCAAATGAATATCTGATAAAGGGTTAATATCCAAAATATATAAAGAACTGATACAACTGAACACCCAAAAAACAAAAATTCAGTTAAAAAATGGGCAGAAGACATGAACAGATATTCTCCAAAGAAAACATACAGATGGCCAACAGTCACATGAAAAGATGTTCAACAGGGGCGCCTGGGTGGCTCAGTTGGTTAAGCGACTGCCTTCAGCTCAGGTCATGATCCCAGGGTCCTGGGGTCGAGTCCCGCATCGGGCTCCCTGCTCTGCAGGGAGCCTGCTTCTCCCTCTCCCACTCCCCCTGCTTATGTTCCCTCTCTTGCTGTGTCTCTCTCTGTTAAATAAATAAATAAAATCTTTAAAAAAAAAAAAAAGAAAAGATGTTCAACATTATTCATCATCAGGGAAATGAAAATCAAAACCTCAATGAGAATATCACATCACAGCTATCAGAATGGCTAAAATCAAAAAACAAGTGTTAGCGAGGATGTGGGAAAAAAAGGAACTTTCTTGCACTGTTAGTGGGAATGCAAATTGGTGCAGCTATTGTGGAAAACTTTTTGTAGTTAAACAAAAAATTAAAATAAAACTACAATCTAGGAATTGAACTACTGGGTATTTACCCAAAAAATACAAAAACACTAATTCAAAGGAATACAAGCACCCCTATGTTTATTGCAGCATTATTTACAATAGCCAAACCGTAAAGCACACCAAGTATCCATCAATAGATGGATGGATAAAAAAGAGGTGAGATTATATATATATAAAACACAATGGAATATTATTCAGCCATAAAAAATGAATGAAATCTTGCCATTTGCAGTAACATGAACAGGGGCACCTGGCTGCATCAATCATTAGAACACGCAATTCTTGATCTCAGGTTCATGAGTTTGAGCCCCATGTTGGTCCCAGAGCTTACTTCAAAAAAAAAAAAAAGAAAAGATAAAGAAAGATTAATGCAATAATATGAGAAAAGCTAGAGAGTATAATGCTGAGTGCAATTAGTCAGCCAGAAAAAGACAAATATCATACTAACTCACTCATATCTGGAATTTAAGAAACAAATGACCAAAGGGGGGGAGAAAAGAGAGAGAGACAAACCAAGAAATAGACTCTTAACTATAGAGCATAAAAACTGATGGTTATCAGATGGGAGGTGGGTGCGGGAATGGGGAAAATATGGGATGGGAATTAAAGAGTAAAGAGTACACTTACCATGATGAAATAAAATAAAATAAAATTATTTTTTAAATAAGCAAAAAAACAAAAACAAAAAACCAAAAACAACCAACAAACAAAAAACAAACCCAAAACAGACAAATTGAAAAAAGAAAGCACATACATAGGCGGAGAAGAATGTATGCTGAGAAAAGACCTAAGACCTTAAGGCTCTGCCTCAGTCTATTCCCAAGATTGAGTCCTGTTAATTAGTGAAAGGCTTCCAACACCAATCTCCCAAAACTGAGAGAGGTAGCTGTTTCTTCAAATGCCTAAATTTCAACATAATACATTATACAGGCAAAGAAACATGGAAATAAGGCCCATTTAAAGAAACTGAATAAATTTCCAGAAAATGGCCAGGAAGAAGCACACAACTGGACATATACAACAGACTTTAAATAACTATCTTAAATATGTTCAAAAGCTATAGGAAAACACAGACAAAGAACTAAAGAAAATCAGGGGGAAAGTATATGAGCAACATAAGAATAAAAACAAAGAAATATAAATTATAAAAAAGAACCAGACAGAAATTATGGAGCTGAAAAATATAATAACTGAATTGAAAAATTCACTAGATGGGTTTAAGAGCAGACTCAGGCAGAAGAGAACGAGAACACAGGTTGTTTGAAATTATTGAATCTGAGGAGTATGAAGAAGATACACTTAAAAAAAAAAATGAACAGAGCTTGAAGAATGTATGGGATACCATCCAACATATCAATATAGGTACCATGGGACTTCCAAAAGAAAGAAAGGGGGTGGGGAGATTATTTGAGGAAATGATAATTTAAAACCTCACCAAATTTGAAAAATGTCATTAATATACAAATACAATAAGCTTAATGAGCTCCAAGTAGCATAAATACACAGAGACCACACCAAGACGGATTCAAATCAAAGTGTCAAAAGACAAAAATAAAAAGGGAATCTTGAAAGCAACAAGAGAAAAATGACAGTCATGGTCACAAGAAATCCCCATAGAACATTCAGGGAAATTTTCAGAAGAAAGCTTGTAGGCCAGAAGGCAGTGGATGATATATTTAAAGGGCTAAAAGAAAGAAAACTATCAAATGAGAACTCTATAACTAGCAAAAATACCCTTCATAAATGAAAGAGAAATAAAGACATTCTAAGTTTAAAAAAAAAACAACTGAGGATTTTTATTACCATCAGACATGGTCTAGAAGAAATCCTAGAAGTCCTTCAAGTTGAAAGGAAAACATGCTAAACAATGACTCAAAGCCATATAAAAATAAAAAGTTCTCAAATAAAGGTAAATACATGGACAAATATATAAAAACCCAGTATTATAATTTTGGTTAATAACTCTACTTTTTATTTTCTACAGGTTTTAAAAGATAAATGCATAATTAAACAATTATATACCTATGCTGACAGGTATAAAATATATAAAGAAATAATTTGGGATATCAATAGCATGAAAGGAATGGTGATTAATCTATAAAGGGGTAGTTTTGTATGCAATTGAAGTTAAGTTGGTGTCAATTCAAGACAGAATGTCATCATTTTAGGATGTTATATATAATTCCTGTGTTAACAACAACAAAAAAATGTATAGAATATTCATAAAATAAAATGCAAAGGGAACCAACCAACTATGTATCTGCCAAATATCAACTAACACAAAGGAAAACGGCAGTGAAGGAAATGAGGTATAAAAACGTTATAAGATATACAGAAAAAAATTAACAAAATGGCAAAAATAGTGCTTCCTTATCAGTAATTTAGTATAAATGGACTAAACACTCCAATTAAAAAACAGATTAATAGAAGGTATTTAATAAAACAGGATCCAACTACAAACAGTCCCCAACTTATAATGGTGCAACTTATGATATTTTACTTTATGATAGTACAAAAGTAATACCCATTCAGTGAACCATACTTTGAATTTTGAATTTTTACCTTTTCCTGGGATAGCAATACATTGTACAATACTCTCTTGTGATGCTGGGCAGGAGCAGTGAGCCACAGCTCCAGTCATCCACACAAACATAAGGGTAAACAACCGATATGTGAACAGCCATTCTGTACACATATAACCATTCAGCTTTTCACTTTCAGTAAATATTCAATAAGTTACAAGAAATATTTACACTCTATTATAGAATAAGCTTTGTATTAGATGATTTTTTGCAACTGTACACTAATGTGTTTTGAACACATTTGAGGTAGGCTAGACTAATCTATGGTGTTCAGTAATTTAGGTGTATTAAATGCATTTTTGTTATGATATTTTCAACTTATAATGGGTTTATCAGGATGTAAACCCATCATAAGTCAAAGATCTGTATATATTGTCTTTAAGAGACTCACTTTAGATGTAAGGACACATATAGGTTGAAAGTGGAAGGATAGGAAAAGATATCCTATGCAAACAGAAACCAAAAAAGAGCAGGGTTAGCTATACTAATATCAAGCAAATAGACTCTAAGGGAAAACAAGAGACAAAGAACATTATTATAATGACAAAAGGGTTCATTCACCAAGAAGACAAAACAATTAAAAACACATATGAAACAAACTTGAAAGCTCCAAAATATATGAAGCAAACACTGACGAGATTGAGGAGAGAAACAGCTCTAGCTCTCCAATAGAAATAGGGGTCTTCAATAAACTACTTTCAGTAGTAGATAGAACAACCAGACAGAATATCTGGAAGACTTAAACACTATAGATCAATTGGAACTAACAAATCTATAGAGAACACTCCACCCAACAACAGCAGATTATTTTTCTCAGTGTACATGGAATATTCTCCAGGATAAACCATATGTAGATCACAAAACAAGTGTCTGTAAATTCTAAAATATTAAAATCATACACAGCATCCTTTCCAATCACAATGAAATGAAATTAGAGTATGTAATACAACATATTTTCCAGAAGAAAAACTGAAAAAATTCACAGATATGTAAAAATTAAACAACATATTCTTAAACAGCCAATGGAACAAATCACAGAAGAAATTAGAAAATATTTGAGACAAATGAAAATGAAAATATACTAAAACTTATGGGACGCAGTGAAAGTAGTACTAAGAGGGAAATTTATCGCTGTAAATTCTTAATAAAGATCTTATAACAACTTCATACCTTAATTAACTAAGAGAAGAAAAACAAACTAAACTCAAAACTAGTATAAGGAGGGAATAATATAAAGCAGAGATAAACAAAATACAAAATAGAAAAATAATAGATAAAACCAATGAAACCTAGAGTTGGCTCTTCAAAAAGACCAAAAAAATTGACAAAATTATTGTAAGATTCCCTATGGAAAAAAGAGAAGGCTCAAAAAACTAAAACTATAAATGAAAAAAAGGGACATTACAACAGATTTTACAGAAATAAAAAGGATTAGAATAAAGTACTATGGACAATTATATGCCAACAATTTGGATGACTCAGATGAAATGGATAAATTCCCAGAAATACATGACTACCAAAACTGAATCATGAAAAAAATAGAAAATCAGAGCAGACTTATAACTAGTAAAGAGATTGAATCAGTAACCAAAAACCTAACAAAGAAAATCTCAGGACCAGATGGTTTCACTGGTGAATTCCAGCAAACATTTAAGGGATAATTAACATCAACCCTCCTCAAACTCTTTCAAAAAAACTGGATAGGAGGTAATATCTCCAAACTCATGAGGCCAGCATTACTTTGATACCAAAGCTAGAAAAAGGCAGTACAAGCAAACTACGGATTAATATCCCTGATGAATGTTGATGGAAAAATCTTCAGCAAATTACTGGCAAACAGAATTCAACAGAACATTAAAATATTTTACTCCATGACTCATGTGGGATTTATCCCAGGAATACAAGGGAGGTTCAACATATAAAAAATGTAATACAACATATTAACAAGATGAAGAAAACACACACATTCTCATCTAAATTAATGCAGAAAAACCATTTAACAACACTCAACACCTTTTCAAAATAATAAAACTCAGAAAACTAGAAATAGAAATTACCTCAAAATTTAAAAAAAGCCATATATGGGAAACTTACAACTAATACTGTACTCAGAGTGAAAGCCTGAAGGATTTTCCTGTAAGATCAGAAATAGTTGCCCACTCTTACCACTTCTATTCAACATACTGGAAGTCCTAATCAGAGCAGTTAAACAAAAAATAAAAGGCAACTAAATTGTAAGATAAGAAGTACAATGATCTCTATTCACAGATAACATTATGTTATATGTAGAAAACCCTAAAGATTCCATACAAAAAAGAAACAAAAATTTTAGAATAAATGAATTCATCGAAGTTATTGGATAGAAAATCAACACAGAAAAATCAATTGCATTTCTATACACTGACAATGAAGAATCCAAAAAGGAAAACTAAAAACTATAAAATATTCCTGAAGGAAATTGAAGGAGACAAAAATTAATAAAAAATTATGTTAAGTGAAGTAAGTCAGACTGAGAAAGAAAAAATACCATATGATTTTACTCATAAGTGGAATCTAAAAAAAAAAAAAAAATGAATAAACAAAAAGCAGAATCAGACCTGTAAGTACAATACAGAGAACAAACTGATGCTTGCCAAAGGAGAGGGAGTAAGATGAGTGGAAGATATACACTTTCAGTTATGGAATGACTGTATTGGAAATAAAAGGCAAAGCATAAGAAATATACTCAATGATATTGTAATAGCACTGTATGGGGCCAGATGGTAGCTACACTTGTGGTAAACATAGCATAATGTATACACTTGTAAAATTACTAGGTTGTACACCTGAAACTAGTATAACATTGTATGTCAACTATACTCAAATATTTTTTGGGAGGGTTTCTTTTTTTTTTAATTTAAGTTCAATTAATTAACATATAGTGTATTATTAGTTTCAGAGGTAGAGTTCAGTGATTCATCAGTAGCATACAATACTCAAATTTAAAGAATAATAATTAGGGCGCCTGGGTGGCTCAGTTGGTTAAGTGACTGCCTTCGGCTCAGGTCATGATCCTGGAGTCCTGGGATCGAGTCCCACATTGGGCTCCCGGCTCGGCGGAGAGCCTGCTTCTCCCTCTGACCCTACCCCCTCTCATGCTGTTTCTCTCTCTCTCTCTCTCTCAAATAAATAAATAAATAAAATCTTTAAAAAAAATAAATGATAATAATAATTTAAAAATTCATGGATTGGAAGATTTACTATTGTTAAGATGTCAGTAATTACACAAAGTATTCTACAGATTAGTATTTTTATAAGAATTACATTTGATGGCATTTTTTTGCAGAAATAGAAAAAATTCATTCAAAAATTTATATGGTCTCTCAAGGGACTCCAAATAACCAGAACAATGTTGACAAGGAAGAATAAAGTTAGACTTACTAATTTTAAAACTTACTGCAAAGACATAGTAATGAAAACAGTATGGTACTGACATAAAGACAGATATATAAGGCAATGAAATAAAATAAAAGGCCTATAAATAAATCTCTCATATATGGCCAAATGATTTTTGATAAGCATGCCAAGGCCATTTAATGGGAAAAGAACATTCTCAAAAATGGTGCTGGGAAAACTAATAACCACACACACACAAAATGAAGTTAGACCCTTATCTTACAACATATATAAAAATTAACTCAAAATGGATCAAAGATCCAAGTAAAACTATAGACCTCTTATAAGAAAACATGGGGGAAGGAGCGCCTGGATGGCTCAGTCAGTTAAGTGTCTGACTCTTGATTTCAGTTCAGGGCACAATCTCAGGGTTGTGAGACTGAGCTCAGAGCTCAGTGGGAAGTCCTTATGGGATTCTATTCTCTCTCTCCCTCTCTGCCCCTGCCCACACACATGTTCTCTCTCTAAAAAAAAGAAAAAATACACATGAGGGAAAGCTTCATGACATTGGATTTGGCAATAATTTCTTGGATATGACACTAAAAGCACAAGCAACAACAACAAAAATTACATAACTGGACTTCAGCAAAATTAAAATCTTTTGGCTTCAAAGGACAGAGTGAAAAGAATGGGAGAAAATACTAGCAAATTATATGGGGTTACTACCCAGAATATATAAAGAACTCTTATAACTTAATAACATAAAAAAAAAATCAAACAACCTGATTTAAAATTGAGCAAAGGACTTGAATAGATATTTCTTCAAAGAAGATATAGAAATGGGCAATAAGTACACGAAAAGATACTCAACACATCACTAATCATTAGGGAAATGCAAATCAAAACCACATTAAGATGTTATTTCACACCCATTAGGATAGCTGTTGTCAAAACAGAAAACAAAACCAAATAAAAACAGAAAATAAGTGTTGGCAAGAAAGTGAAGAAATTGCAATCCTTGTACATTGTTGTTGGGTATTTAAAATGGTGCAGTTGTTCAACATCTGCAAATCAATCAATGTGATAGAACACATTAAGAGGAGAGAGAAGAATCATATGAATCTCTCAATTGATGCAGAAAAAGCATTTGACAAAATACAGCATCCTTTCCTGATTAAAACTCTCCAGAGTATAGGGATAGAGGGAACAGTCCTCAATTTCATAAATCCATCTATAAAAAAACCCACAGTGAATATCATTCTCAATGGGGAAAAGCTGAGAGCCTTTCCCTTAAGATCAGGAACACGACAAGGATCTGCACTCTCGCCACTATTGTTCAACATAGTACTAGAAGTCCTAGCAACAGCAATCAGATAACAAAAAGAAATAAAAGGTATTCAAATTGGCAAAGAAGAAGTCAAACTCTCTCTCTTCGCAGATGACATGACACTTTATGTGGAAAACCCAAAAGACTCCACCCCCCCAAATTACTAGAACTCATACAGCAATGCAGTAATGTGGCAGGATACAAAATCAGTGCACAGAAATCAGTTGCTTTCTTATATACTAACAATGCCACTGTAGAAAGAGAAATTAGAGAAACGATTCCATTTACAATAGCACCAAAAACCATAAAATACCTCAGAATAAACCTAACCAAAGAGGTAAAGGATCTATACTCTAGGAACTACAGAACACTCATGAAAGAAATTGAAGAAGACACAAAAAGATGGAAAAACTTCCATGCTCATGGATCAGAAGAATAAACATTGTTAAAATGTGTATGCTGCCCAGAGCAATCTATACCTTCAATGCCATCCCGATCAAAATACCACTGGCATTTTTCAAAGAGCTGGAAAAAACAATCCTAAAATCTGTATGGAATCAGAAAAGACCCCGAATCACCAAGGAAATGTTGAAAAAGAAAAACAAAGCTGGGAGCATCACGTTGCCTGATTTCAAGCTATATTACAAAGCTGTGATCACCAAGACAACATGTTACTGCCACAAAAACAGACACATAGACCAATGGAACAGAATAGAGAGGCCAGATATGGACCCTCAACTCTATGGTCAACTAATCTTTGACAAAGCAGGAAAAAATATCAAATGGAAAAAGACAGTCTCTTCAATAAATGGTGCTGGGGAAATTGGACAACTATACACAGAAGAATGAAACTCGACCATTCTCTTATACCATACACAAAGATAAACTCAAAATGGATGAAGGACCTCAATGTGAGACAGGAAACCATCCAAATCCTAGAGGAGAACATAGGCAATAACCTCTTCAACATCGGCCACAGCAACTTTTTCAAGACATGTCTCCAAAGGCAAGGGAAACAAAATAAAAATGAACTTTTGGGGCTTCATCAAGATAAGAAGGTTCTGCACAGCAAAGGAAACAGTCAACAAAACAAAGAGGCAACCCACAGAATGGGAGAAGATATTTGCAAAAGACACTACAGACAAAGGGCTGGTATCCAAGATCTATAAAGAACTTCTCAATCTCAACACCCAAAAAACAAACAAGTCAAAAAATGGACAGAAGACATGAACAGACACTTTTCTAAAGAAGACATACAAATGGCTAACAGACACATGAAAAATGTTCATCATCCTTAGCCATCAGGGAAATTCAAATCAAAACCACATTGAGATACCACCTTACTCCAGTTAGAATGGCAAAAATTGACAAGGCAAGAAACAACAAATGTTGGAGAGGTTGTGGAGTGAGGGGAACCCTCTTACACTGTTGGTGGGAATGCAAGTTGGTACAGCCACCTTGGAAAAAAATGTGGAGGTTCCTCAAAAAAATTAAAAATAGAGTTACCCTATGACCCAGCAATTGCACTCCTGGGTATTTACCCCAAACACACAGATATAGTGAAAAGAAGGACCATATGCACCCCAAAGTTCATAGCAGCAATGTCCACAATAGCCAAACTGTGGAAAGAACTGAGATGCCCTTCAACAGACGAATGGATAAAGAAGATGTGGTCCATATATACAATGGAATATTACTAAGCCATCAAAAAGGATGAGAACCCAACTTTTACATCAACATGGATGGGACTGGAGGAGATTATGCTAAGTGAGCTAAGTCAAGCAGAGAAAGTCAATTATCATATGGCTTCACTTATTTGTGGAACATAAGGAATAGCATGGAGGACATTAGGAGAAGGAAGGGAAAAATGAAGGGGGGGGGGAATCGGAGTGGGAGATGAACCTGAGAGACTATGGACTCCAAGAAACAAACTGAGGGTTTTAGAGGGGAGGGGGATGGGGGATGGGTTAGCCTGGTGATGTGTATTAAAGAGGGCAGGTATTGCATGGAGCACTGGGTGTTATACACAAACAATGAATCATGGAACACTACATCAAAAATCAATGATGTACTGTATGGTGACTAACATAACATAATAAAAATAAAAATAAAATAATAATAAATAAAATGGTGCAGTTGCCGTGGGAAATAGTATGACAGTTTACCAAAAAATAGAGTTACCTTAGGATCCAGCAATTACACTTCTGGATATATATCCAAAAGTATTGGAAACAGTCACTCAGATATTCATACACTCATATTCATAAGCAGCTTTATTAACAACAGCCAAATCCTGGAAGCAACTCAAGAGTCACTGATAGATGAATGGTTAAGGAAAATGTGATATATACATTCAATAGAATATTATTAAGCCTTAAAAAGGAAATTCTGACACATGCTACACGTATGAACCTTGAAGACATTATGCTAAATGAAATGTCAGTCGCAAAAGGACTAATATTACATGATTCCACTTATGTGAGTGTCAGTTGGGGAAGATGAAAAAGTTCTGGAGAATAGATAGTGGTGATGGTTGCACAACAATGAGAATGTACTCAAGCACAGAACTGTACACTTAAAAATGGTTAAGGTGGCAAATTTCATGTTATGTATATTTAACCAAAATTTTAAAAGTGAAAAAATGTCAATTTAGAAATTATTTTCATTTGATTTGGGAACTCAGTTATAAATTATTACAGGTTTACTTCCATATGAAGAATAACTGACAGATTGTTCTTCTGCTTAACCAGTAATTTCTTCATTTAATAAATACACAGAAAATGAAATGTTCTCTTTCTTTTGTTTTAGTGAGACTGAAGATTTTACCCCAGATACAAGTGACAAATTATTAGAAGGTTGGATTTATTATTTTTCTTAAATTCAAAAGGAGACTGCTTTACTGCTTTAATGAACTTTTCAGCTATTGCTTTTTGTTTTTTTACTGCTTTGTTTACTGCCTTGATGAATTTTTTAGTTATCAAACCTAAGGTTGATACCTTTTTTTTCCTGTGAATTTACCTATTTTTTGGAAAATAATCTAGTACTACATCACTCAGGTGTTAAGATGAGCCAACTAATTTGCCTTTGCTGAATGACCATCAAGATTTTATTAATGATTTTGATCAAGAATATTGTGTCACATTATGAATTCATATTTACCATGCTCCTGTGAAAAATATTCATAAAATAAGGATGCACACACAATAGCTTTTATCTGAGCCAGAACCCATTATACTAGGATTTAATGATTTCTTACTCTTCCTTTGTGCTTAATCCTACCAAAATGTACACACTTTTTGTACAAAAAAATGTACAAAAAAGTGTGTGGGGTGGAGCTTTTAGAGTTAAATTTATTTGCTCACATTAATATCTGACTAGTATGGACTTCACTATTTTTAAAAATCTCTATTAGTACCTACTCCTTGGAACATTTGTGAGAACTTTTTGGTTCTCTATTTTTTGAAACCTCAGAGGATCAATGTGGTTCTAACAGTTATTATACATACAAGAGGTAGAGTGTCATGTTTACTGTAAAGTGGCTTTAAAACTCAAACCACAGGTCCACACTTGGCTATTTCAAACACAAAACCCACTCAAGGAATTACTTTAAAAACATATTGTCTCAACTTGGAAGTGAAATTATTTTCATTAAGATGACTCCTAGAATAGCAATAAATATGCCAGAATTCTATAAACACACCATAATCAGAAGATGCTACAATAATCACAGATCATACCTGTAGTATGGAATCATAGGCTGCTAGTGAGACAAAAACCATTTAATACAAACCCCCTCATGTTTACATGAGGAAACTCAAGCTAAGGATGACAAAGCAGTTCTGCCAAGGTTACTCGGAAGCTGAGGCAGAGCCAATTCTGGATCTTAAGTCTCCTGACCATAAATGCAGTGTTTTGTTTTGTTTTTTCTTTTCCAATTTTTTGCAATGATCATGCTTAAGTCTTACATCCTTCAGTAGTATTTCACCTACCCAATTCAGTCATTATTTATTCATTCATTCAAATATTTACTGAGCATTTCCTTTGTGTTCTAGAATCCCATGTATGAACAAAACTAACAAAGTCCTTAATCTCATAGAATTTACACTGTAACCTGGGGTGGACATCAACAGTTAAGGACATAAACAAGATAATTCCAGATATTGATAGGTATTCCCCATCTCATCTGGGACAAAAGCCAAAGAAACTATGATAGCTTGCTAAACCCTACGTCATCTGGACATCACCTCTCCCCCAATACATTTCTAACATCCTCCCCTGTTTCTCTTTCTGGCTCCCTGCACCAGCCTCATGGACCTTGCTATTCCTTAAACATTCCAGGCATTCAGGGCCTTTGCTCTTGCTGATCCTTGCGTAGAGCTCTTCCCCCTACATCTGCATTGCTCATCCCTCACCTTCAGGTCTTTGTTCAAATTTCACCTTCTCAGTGAGGTATTCTTTGACCATAGTCTGAAATTGTAGCCTCATTCCCACCATGGCACTAACTATTCCACTTCTTTGCTTATTTTTCTCACTGGCACTTAATACTATCTGACAGACCATTAATTGTTTTTTTCACTACCTCCTTTTAGAATGTAAGCTCCATGAAGATCACAGCTGTATTCCCAAGAACCTAAAATAGGCATATAGTAGGAGGAGGAAGAGCATTTAGTAAAATAAGAGGGACAATGGGAATAACTAATGAGAAGCACAAGAATTCTGTTTTGGTTATGTTGAGATTGAGGTACCCATTAGATATTCTAATACCTCTAATACCTCTAGTTGAGGTATCACATAAGAAATAGGATATTTAAGACCGAAGTTTAATGGAGAGGTTAGGACTGAAAAATTATATTCTTTGTTTCATGTAAATATACAATAAAATAACAAATCTGAATACCTGAGACCCTCAAATATCAGAAATTTTTCTTTGTCTTTTCATCAAAACAAATTCCTAGTATATCCTCAGAAGTTGACAGCCATTTAGCCTAGAAACTTACCCTGCGTTTGGAATGATAGCCCTGGAATAAACCCAATACCCTCAGTCACTTAAAAGCAAAAGTCAGTTAGTTCAATTATGTGCAATATAGAGTCAGGTACTTTAAAAAGATTATCAACCAACAATAAAATTTTACCAATATTGTCAGATAAGTGCAATAATCAATCCCTCTCATATTTGAGTTAATTGAAGTTCTACTACAACTTTTTTTCCCCCCAAAACCTACATTGATCTAAAGGATAATGCAGAGAATCACCACCTGTTTTGGCCCTTGATGATTACATTTCTATAAAATGCACAATATTTTTATATAAGATATCTCATTGCATCCTTTTGTGAGACAGGCAGGGAAGATAGTCTCATTCACATTCTACATAATGAGGAAACAGAGTCAAGTAAATTGGATTCAGTTTGCCAATGTTCACACAGCTCGAAGAAGTGAAGCTGACTCAAATTCAGAGTTTCAGCCCCCCTAGTGGTGGATCTTTGTAAAAATTTTCTCATCATTTCTAACTCCTTAGGCTAAATTTGTTTTACAGGCATACTAACCTCCCCTGGAACTTAGGCAACTTTTGGTTCTGTAGCAATTCCTCCACATTTCCTCTTGGTATTGCCTCAAAATTCTCCTGGTTCTCACTCAAATTATTTCATAAAACCAGCACTTTCCTGTTTGTTCCAATTATCTGCTTTTAATTAGCTATGTAGAATCAAAGAGTGTTAGAGCTGGAAGGCCCCTAGGAATCATCTATAAGGTAATCTCTCATTTACATGTAAACAAATAGGCTTATAGAGATTGAGTATTGTGCATAAACATGTGGCTGTTAAGTTACAGAGGCTGCCTCTCCTACCAAATCATATTTTATCTTCCATAATTCCTAAAGGAAGATATAAGATATGCTCTAGAATTCTAGGGATATTACCTATTTCAGTTTTATTCCCATTGTCAATACACTGAGAGTAATAATAGTTTCTTCTACTTGCCTAAATTCTAGAACATTCTGGTGAAAAGTAATAAGACCAGGTTTGTCTCAGTACTATTCATGCCTCCAAAAAAAATACTATTTTTCCTTTTTTTGCCCTCCCCAACAGGAAATTCTCAGGAGCAAATGCCAGAGAAGTCAAACAGTGTTAAGGTAAATATTTTTCAATAAACTGCAATTGGTATACATGGGGTCCAGTTTAATATAGCCCAGTTTTCAAGGTCAAATCAGGACTTGGGTTGTACTATTTGAGGGACTTCAGGAAACACACCCCTATCCACAATTTCTTCCTGCTCAGATTGCCCCCTCTGGCTGAGACCTGTCCATGGTACTAGAGAAATCCCCTAATCAAAATTCTCACTTTACAATTAAATTATTCCTTGCTTAAGTGCACAGAATGAGCCACTGTTCTCTGAAGAAAATGCTACAAGGAGTCACTTGGCCTTGTCTAGGGCAGGTAGACCCAAGTGAGGAACTTGGAGGAAGCAGGGAGGGAACAGAAGCTTCAAAAACAGAGGAAACTGGCTTGTAGGAAATTAGTGCAGATTCCATCTATTTTTCTGTATTCCAAAGGACTGACTGTTTAAAGGCAGCTTTCCAAAAGGCCCTGCTACTCCCCACCATAAACTCAGGAAATTTCCTCTTCCTTAATCCTTTTTAGAGTTTCCAATGAGGGCTGAAGCTACAGATCCTCTTCTGTTTTTATCACTTTGTTTCTTGACTCAATTGAATACCAATTCTAATTGAGTTTCCCAAACACCATGCACACATAATCCTGATGGATTTTCCAATCCCTTCTCATTATCAGAGTAGTTTTCAGAACCAAACCTTACAGTTCTTACTCATACCAAACCCTGAAGATGCTGGGCTAGTTCCTCATTCAACCTAATCCTCATTAATAAATATAAACATCTATTTGACAACCTCAGGCTTCACTTAGACCATATTTTCCAAGTAAAATCATATGGAAACAACAGGGAGACAGAGAATCTCTAGACTGACAACCTGATTAGACTATTCCTTGTGCCAGGCTGAATCCCTGGCTAATCTGGACCCTTTTGGCTCTTTGCCCTTCCCCTCACTTATAGCTTTTTCCATGGTGAAACATGGTTGGAACTGGTATATCCAATCCAGTTCAAAGTAAGGTGTAGTAAGCACATTCCACCTCGGCTCTCTCTTTTTACAACTAAAAATGCTGGAAAACTACTGAGGATGCTGAATAAATAATAGCAGGAATTTGAGGAGGGAAATAAAAACTCAAAGGATTACAAATACCATTATCAGTTTCCTGCTGCCTCCCCCCCCATATCTCCAAGTTTAGATCCAGAGCAGTTCAAATCCTGGAATTACATAGAATAGGCAGAATAAATCTTTAGGAGAAACCATTGCTCTCTTACCAGAATTAGGAAGAAGTTCCTGTGGACTGGGAAGTAGAAGAAAGTCACTTTTTTCCCACTTTTTCTGCCTCTCTTGGTTCTGCCTCAAGGCAAGTTTCAGACATGAAGCTACACAGCAATGGCAGCAGAGGCTGCTGAGGCACTTAAAACTCAGAGAAAATCCTTCTCTCTGACCAGAAGAATTAGGAAAAGGTCTCCAGAAACCTGAAGAATATTAGAAGGAAATCTGCTACTTTTTTCTCTGCTTTCTTTTGTCATTTCACCCTAGACATGGATGCAGTTATGGGATGTGTGAGACAGCACACAGGGAGGGTAGCCACAGCATTTAGCCATAGAACCAGAAAAGGGGACTTCTGAGTGTTAAAGATACTGAAAAAAAAAAGTCACAGAGGATCATCAAAAAAGGATCCCCTACAAATCTGTCTGAAAAGTCTCTCCTGAGCTGTGCAGGTATGGAAGTGACCTGAACTTGTATAAACAAAAGGCTTTGAGAACTTGAACTATAGCTTTAATAGTGGTGCATACAGAGGGATACAAAAAAGTACTGCCAAGACTTTGGAAATTGAATTTACATTGGAAACACAGCCATAAAAGGCAGGGTAGGATGTGTGGTCTGAATCTAAGTTGGCTAATTACCTAGTTAAGCAAAAAAACAAACAAAAATCTCAACCATCTCAAGAGGATTCTAACAGTTCTTGGAATCTCATAAATTATTTAAAATGCCCAAGATAGAATTCAAAATTACTTAACATGTAAAGAAATAAGACAATGTCTACAAAACTTTTAAAGGAAAGGACAAGAGATGTAAGTCCAATGCAGCCAAGATTTTGGAATTTTCAGACAAAATTTTAAAGCAGTGATTATAATAGTGTTCCATGAAGAAATGGCAAATACTCTTAAACCTTATGCAAAGATAGATGTTTCCAGCAGAACTTACATATACTTACTCATCTCAGACACTTGGTAGCATCTGCCTTCTGCTTTTAGATTAGGGATTGTCAAGTCAGTCTCACACACGTGGCATTTTTTTTTAAGATATCAATATATGCCCCACCTCAGAAATTTAAATTCAATTGGAGGTGTGGGACCCAGGGATTCATATTTTTTCAAAAAAAATTCCACATATAACTATTGTGCAGCCCATACTGAGAATCAGTGATTTAGAGATAGTCTCAGCTCCATTTTATTCCTCAGCTCTCCAGAAATATATAAATAAATAAGCTGCCTCAAATCCTCTTGGAGGAACTATGATAAAACTCTTATAATATCTGGTGGTCTTTACATAATCTATACATAACACATTTTATGTTTCATGTATTTAGGCCTTCTTTCATTTCTCTTTATTGATTTCCTTATTTAATAACTAGTATTATAAAATATATACAGTGAAGCCCAGCAACCTAAGCCAGTCTACTTTATACATTTCTGAGAAGATTGCTGCTTCTGCATTCAGAGGTGATATAGGCCTATAGAGTAAAACTATCATCTGAGCCATGTTCCCTACCTGATTAGGTCCACATAGCCACTTTATTGCTCCAGACCCCAAAATGCCTAAGATTTCCATAACAGGAAATTGGAATTACATAATGAACATCCATTTTCCTTCCCCACTTACCATTATCTCTAGCATCAGAAAAGAATTTATAATTTGTTACTTATTTCAATTCACCCAAAAGAGGGAGGGGGCAGACAGAGCTGGCATTTTTATTGACTTAAGATGCCTGATCATCATTTAATGGTGGCTAAGGCCCACATCTATGACAAGGGTCAATCCTAGGTGCCACAATTGGCAAAAATTATGAGCCCAAGACTCAGAGAATAATTCTGAGACTACAGAGCACAGATACTATTTATGTAAGGTGCTACAATGGTTGTACTACATCTTTGGGGGATTTCTAGGTATCTCTAGTGTGTAGAGTGCAATAGAACATTAACTATGTACTTTGTCTTGGCAGTTTATCACCATCTTTGAAGGAAACAAGAATATTACTGGCAGTGTGTATTCCTCAAAAGAATTCATTTCAGGTACAAAATATACTATCCTTTAGCATTCCTCCTGGAATGACTGGCTCCTCCCTTTCAGTGTTGATACCTGAGATTGAGTACTGAGATTGAAATAATATACTTACCTATGTATATGTATGTGTGTATAGCCATTTTGCAGTTTATTATGTAATTCTTTCACTTTAACGTCAAACCACAGTAATAAATAATGGAACTAACATTTATTAGGTAGCAGATATCTCCATTTTATTAAAGAGGAAAGTGAGAGTCATTGAAGAGGAAAACAAGAGTAGGTTACTCAAGGTCACCCCATAGTTAATAAACTGCAGAGCTGAGATTCGAACATAGATCTGCCCAACTTCAAAGCTTAAGCTCATTCAATACGACCATAATTCATACACTCAAATGCCCACAGGAGCCAGACAGTTACTATAAACAAGAGCAGTAGGTTGAGCAGGTCTGTGGTCCACTGGAGATGGCATGTCCTGTATAAAGGAGGAGCTGATACTCATGTCCAATCACTAACATACTGGGTTGTTGCTAGGTCTTCCAGTTCAAGTCAGCCTTTTTCAGAAGAAGCTGGTGATGAAAGTTTTATGTGAAAATCCTGACTTTCAAATTTTATCAAGTAATTGAACGCTTTTGTGAAATGTTTTGTGGGCCAAACTAAACTTGTCTATATCCCCTATACCATACTACTCTCCCTCTGTCAATCATAATGCCCTAATTTACAAAAGAGAAAATGGAGGTAATAATCACCTGAGTTTACACAGTCAAAAAATGGAGAGCTTTTAGGGCCTGAAAACAGATCTTCTGACTTTGATCCTCCATTTTTGCTTCCCTCCATAATATGGTTCCATATTGTGGCCACTGCATCCCAGAATGAGCCCCATATTGGGTAATGACCAAAGATAGTCCATAGTTTTGCTACGAAAAGAACTATTAAAGGACAAACACAGGGTTCAGTACTCTCTCTAGGGATGAGCTTCATGTAGGTTAACCTATGATACTAGCCACCCACTGGTCTTGAAGAAGATACAAGGAATCTAGAATGGATGCATATTTGAGGCAGTACCCTCAGTGTGTTTCCAGGAACTGCTTTACATCAGAATCACCCAGTGTATTTTTTTTAACAATGCAGATTCCTAGACCCTCTCTAGACTGCCTAAGTTAGTATCTCTGAGTTATGGTGCCCAGTAATCTGAATTTTTAATAAGACCACCAATTTTTAAGAATGGAAGCTCTTTAATATCTCCAATAAGAATTTCAGAAGTCTTGCAACAATGTCTCAATCATGTCAGTAAAAAATTTATCTTACTTTTTCAGAATGTACATCTTTCTCTTTCATCCATGTTTTTGTGTCTTATTGCTGCAGATTTTGGCTATTTCCTTTTAAATTCTTAGGTCATTTTTAAAAATAATAGCACAGGTAAAAACCTAAAAATACTTTTTTGTTCTTCATAGTTAAATTTACTGTAGGCTATCTTTGCTTTAATCATAGAATATTATCAGGGCGGCTGGGTGGCTCAGACATTAGGCATCTGCCTTCAGCTCAGGTCATGATCCCAGGGTCCTGGATCGAGCCCCACATGGGGCTCCCAGCTCCGTGGGAAGCCTGCTTCTCCCTCTCCCACTCCCCCTGCTTGTGTTCCCTCTCTCTCTGTATCTATCTCTGTCAAATGAATAAATAAAATCTAAAAAAAAAATCATAGAACATTATCTTGCTAGAAAAGATAACTCTAGATAACTGCAAGAGGTACAGTGATGAACTTTGGCATCTACTGGAATTAAGAAAATATTGGTTTTTACTGGCATGTGTGTTTTTATGCCCTGTTATAAAGTTTCAAAAAAGTACATAAATGTTCACTTTGGGTCTTTACATGTTTACATGTAAATATATCATTTTGTGATAATTAAAATATGATATTCTTCAAGAGCCCATGTGCTGAATAAGTCAAGTAGAAAAATGAAACCAAATGAAAACTCTTTTATTATCTATACAGTCTTATCTCACATAAGAAAAAAAAATCACTTGAAGTTAGCCAACTGAAAATTCACACAAAGTAGGTGAGAAATTATAGCAATTTTAATGCACTTGTGCTGTCACTTAAGCACTCTGAAATAGATACCCTTACTGTATAGAGTTGAAAGTTACTTTCCCATGTGAGTTTAGCTCATCTGGCATTTTCCAAGAGCGTTCTGCTAGATAAAGAAAGACATTCTTTGCACTCGTGACTAAAGAAGCATGGGAATGCATTAGGTATAATGATGCCATGAGAGCCAGAAAGCTGGACCCTGTTCCAGTGTGGCCATTTTCTACTCATATGACCTTATGCAAGGTATTTGACCTTGCCAAGATTCAGTATTCAAAATGGAGATATTGTTCTTCCTATTTCCCTCATAAGAGTGTTAGAAGGATCAAATCAAAAGAGTCTTTGTGAATGTTTTTTAAATCCCATAAAGTATTTTATAAATGGAGGCCTTCCTGGAAACCTATAAGCTGCCAAGACTGAAACAGGAAGAAATTGACAACCTGAATAGGCCAATAACCAGTAATGAGATTGAAGCAGTGATCAAAAACATCCCAAAAAACAAGAGTCCAGGGCCTGATGGATTCCCTGGGGAATTCTACCAAACATTCAAAGAAGAAATAATACCTATTCTACTGAAGCTGTTTTAGAAAATAGAAACAGAAGGAAAACTTCCAAACTCATTCTATGAGGCCAGCATTACCTTAATCCCCAAACCAGGCAAAGACCCCATCAAAAAGGAGAATTTCAGGCTGATATCCCTGATGAATATGGATTCCAAAATCCTCAACAAAATCCTAGCTAATAGGATCCAACAATACATTAAAAGGATCATCCTTCTGAATTCTAAATCATCAATGCTATAGTATAATTTCTCTCAATTAGAATGTCTAATAAATATCCATATTACTTTTCTGCTTTGTCCACAGAAACTCTCAAGACTAGTATTTCCAAACAAGGATCTAAAATGCTGGCAAAGGTATCTTCAGCTCTATCAAAGGTGTTTTCTCGAACTAACACCAATATTTCCAAATCTTCCTCACCACGTCACCAGGATGAGCACTGAAGCTTTTATACCTGATATAACTATGCTTACTTCCCTTAGAAAATAAAGTGGTCTTTAAAGCATAACATATTGTCCTATGAGATAATTTTTATAATATTGAGCAAAAGTTTAAGAGCAAAAGAAAGTGCAATAGAGATCTGGGTAAGAGAATGTTTTGATGAATGCTTTTGATAAGCATTTTGGTATAAGAAAAGGCAGAGCGGTAGTATTACCTAAGTGTCATAAGGATAAAGAGACAAAAAGTGTACACAGTAACCAGTCAGCACTTAAGCAACTACCAGAAAATGGCCTTGGATGTTTCCTGTTAAATTTTTAGAGGGTATTTTCACCAAAATAGTTAGCAAATTGAGATGACACTCAAATGAATTCTATAACACAGATATGAAACTGATTGGTTCACCATTAAAGAAAAAGTATACCAGATATAAGAAATCAGTCTTTCCCATCTGCAAATAATGTTTCATCAGTTTATAAAATATCTCCCAAGGAAAAAGATCCAACTATAAATAAAGCACCATCTAGAAGAAATTAATTACTGTGGATAAAATGCATAAAATGACTCTTGTCACTTAAAAAAAAAAACTTTTCAGAAAAGACAAAGGTATTTTGTGGATAAATTACCATCAATAAAAAACTGTTGGTCAGCAGTCATTGAATCCTTTATATAAATATTTTTTCATGAATATAAATAAAAGCTCTATTTGTAAGAACATAAAAAGTAATGAAAATTTGGGGCGCCTGGGTGGCTCAGTCATTAAGCATCTGCCTTCGGCTCAGGTCATGATCCCAGGGTCCTGGGATCGAGCCCCGCATTGGGCTCCCTGCTCCGCGGGCAGCCTGTTTCTCCCTCTCCCTCTCCCCCTGCTTGTGATCCTGCTCTCACTGTGTCTCTCTCTGTCAAATAAATAAATAAAATCTTTAAAAAAAAAAAGTAATGAAAATTTAACAAGAGGAATAGCTAGTACGGTGATAAAAGACACTTTTCAAAATCAGTTAATGTGCTACTTTGTGATATGGATCCAACTTCAGCATGTTTGCCACTGGAATCTAAGGATCTTGTTTAAAAAATCCAAAACAGCAAAGAGTGTCAGTCATCATCACTATCTACCCTAATGCTGACTCATGAATTTTTAGAGAATGTGACATCTTCTCTTTTATCTGAAATTTTTCTGACAGCAGCCAGTGCTAAAGTAGAAACATTTGAGAAAATTTTGTTTTACAAAATTGGATTTTAATAAAGTTAGTGAGGTTATGACAGGGAGCTCCTAGAGAAAAAGACATGATTGTGAGGTAGAATTTCTACATTCTAATGATAATGAAGTGATTCAATTAGTAATTTAGTCTATTTATAATAATCTCAAATTATTTGATCTCAAAGATCACACAAAGTCATGTAACTTATAGATGCAGACCTTTCAAAAATGTTAGTTGATGAGAAATGACTGGCAGTCCAGTTCAAAACTATTTTCAGAAGAATTCTACCAATGGGCTTAAATTCACAAGTATTAAGTTGAAAGTATCCTTACAGATGTCATCAAAACCACTGACATTCAATATCATATGCTTTTAAGCTGTCTTTTAAAATAACAAGATTCTGCTGTAAAATTTTTTATCAAAGCTTTTATCCATCTTTTCAAAAGTTGATAAGGAAATAAGCAAATCTCTCACAATTGAAATTCACTCTGATTTCAAGGCACTCTGATTCACATAGTTCTGTAGTTAAATATTTACTATATAAGAATAATATACTCAATATGAAGGGTTTTTTTAATGGTAAAGGAGACTTCCAGTTTTCTCCAACTCAAGTAGAAGAAGAAACAAGTTCAGAATTACTTGTTAAAGCTGTCAAAATTGGCTCTCCCCCAGCCCCCACCCCTCTCTGTCTTCTCTGCACTGGGAGCTGCTCTCCTACCACAGCCCCTCATCCCCTGAAAATGTACGCCTGTGCAAAGTTCATCTCCACCCCCTTCTTGGTCAGGAGCACCTCTCAGCTGTTGAGCCCATCACTGTCTACAGTGGTGCTAAAACCACCGGAGTCACTGACAGGTGAGGTACCTTATAAGAGCCCCAGGAGCTTGGCAGCCCCACGTCCCCTGACTTCACTTATTCCTAGCCGCAGCTTCCAAACCAGCGCCATTTCAAGGGACATCGACACAGCAGCCAGGTTCATTGGGGCTGGGGCTGCCACGGTAGGGGTGGCTGGCTCTGGGCCTGGAATTGGGACTGTGTCTGGGAGCCTCATCACTGGTTATGCCAGGAATCCCTCTCTGAAGCAACAGCTCTTCTCCTACACCATTCTGGGCTTTGCCCTCTCGGAGACCATGGGGCTTTTTTGCCTGATGGTGGTCTTTCTCATCCTCTTTGCCATGTGAAGGAGCCATCTCCACCTCCTATAGGTCTTTCTCCTGTGTCTCGTCTGCCTGTATGTTCCTTTTCCTATACCTCCCCAGGCAGCCCGGGGAAAGTGGCTGGCTCAGGGTTTGACAGAGAGAAGACAAATAAATACTGTATTAATAAGAAAAAAAAAGGCTGTCAAAATTATAGAAAAATGGTTAAAATTATGCATAAATTTAAGTCCCAGGAAAACCCTTAATCCAAAAAAGGTTCTGTATTAAATGTAATGTGTTAAATGAAACTTTGGGCATGTTTGGCTAACCTAGTGAAAAAGATGTTAAAAGTATCAATGATTAAATTGGGGGAAAAAAGCATAACACCTGATAAATTTTTTGGTAGCTAAAATTTCTAGAAGTAAACGTCTTTGAGCTGTGGATCCTAAAGAATGCTTTAAATCCATAAGGCATCTTAGGTTGTTGATTCTGTTTATGTTGTACTAAAACAGAGGTTGGCAAACTTTTTATGTAAAGGCCTAGACAATAAACACCACAGGTTTGCAGAGTATATGATCTCTTTCAAATCTATTCCATTGGGCCTTTGTAGCACAAAAGCAGCCATAGAAAATACATAAACAAATAATGGATCCAATGAAAATTTATTTATAAAGAGTGAAATCTGAACTTCAATTTTCACATCACAAAATATCATTCTTCTGATTTTTTTCAGTGATTAAAAATTGTAAAACCATTTTTAGTTTTCAAGCTGGTCAAAAATAGATGGCAGCGCGTCTGCCTTCGGCTCAGGTCATGATCCCAGGGTCCTGGGATCGAGCCCCCCATCGGGCTCCCTGCTCCGCGGGAAGCCTGCTTCTCCCTCTCCTATTCCCCCTGCTTGTATTCCCTCTCTCGCTGTGTCTCTCTCTGTCAAATAAATAAATAAAATCTTTAAAAAAAAATAGATAGCAGCTAGATTTATGCCATTGGTGGTAGTTTGCTTAGCCATTTTCCATAAAAATTTGGGACCCATAAATTAGCTGAGTATGCTATGAAGGACACAGAATAATTCTAAAAACAGTAAACTTTACTAGTGAAGCACATTACAAAAAATGAGTGATTTCAAAAAAATCAGTACATAAATTTCAAACGTTCATCTCTTTAGTGATTTAGTTATTGAAAATATTGCCAAGAAGGCACATGAGCATTCTATTAAAATATACCTTGAGTTAGAAAAAGAAAAGTTAAATCAACTTTAATTTGAAGCTGAATTTCTAGTAAAAATTATTTATTATCTTGGGAATACCCAATCAAGATGGATCCGGCCATAATTTCAGAATACTTGTTAGTCATATTTGTAAAAAAAAAAAACAAAAAACAAACAAACACCATTAGTATCCATTGCAGCAAAAGGGAGTAAACAGCTCCAAGTTTTCATCTCCCACAGAAACACTGACAAAAAACCAAAAACTATCAAAATTAACTCTGTCAGAATTCTGGAAAATAGTCAAAGGTTTACAGCAACGAATTGAACAAGAAAAAGGTAACTTTAAAATGTTAGCAAAGATTTGTGGTGTATTTATTTGCCCTTGCTCTAACTCCTTCCCAGCATAGTTCTTGAAAAAGAAACCTGCATCCTTAGTGTTAAGTCCTTGGTCCCTAGTTCTAGAGGGAGCATAGCAAATTTTATAGGAAAATTATTGCATATGTCCATCCCAAACTGTCTGGGAGATACTTGAATGAGGGATGCAAAGCACTTGTCTCTGTTTCACATAACTAGAAACTCTGACCAGAAAAGCAGGGGATATTGTTCAAAAAAGGTGCAAGCCAAGGGACACCTGGGTGGCTCAGTGGGTCAAGCGTCTGGCTCTTGATTTTGGCATGTGTGTGTTTTAGCTCCTGGTGCTCAAGGAAATCTCTATGAAAACTAGTTTAACACAAAGATAAGAGACTTCAGTGACCATAAAAGACAAGCAGCATAGCCTTTTAAAAAATAGTTTGGGAAAGTCACTAAACAAATGGACTAATACAGCTGTCAACAGTCAAAAAACAAGCCCTGGAAAAGAGGGAGATCTGATTTCCAAAGTTACCATATTATACTATTCAAATGTCTGGTTTTCAACAAAATAACTCATGGAATACAAAGAAACAGGAAAGTATGGGACATTTAGAGGAACAAAATGTTAAGAAATCATCCCTGAGGAAATCCAGGCTTTGGGTTAATTATATAAAGAATATAGAATGACTTTGTTAAATATGTTTAAAAAGCTAAAGAAAAATACAGACAAACAGTAAAGGAAATCAGAAAAACAATGTATAAACTAAATGAGATATCCATAAAGAATAGAGATCATTAAAAGGAATCAAAAAGCCACTGTGGAAAATTTTAACATTTCCTCAGAAAAATATTACTCAGCCTTAAAAAGAAATAAAATTCTGACACATACTATTAACATGTATGAAACTTGAAAACATTTTGCTAAGTGAAATAAACCAGATACCAAAGGGTAAGTGTTATATAATTCTACTTACCTGAGGTACACAGAAAAGGAAAATTCATAGTGAAAGAAGAATAAATTTTAACAAGAACTGGAGACAGTGTGGAATGGGAGGTTATTTTTTAATGGTGGCAGACTTTCTGTTAGGGAGGATGAAAAAATTCTGCAAATGGATAAAAGTGATGGTTGCACAGCATTTGAAAATGTACTTAATTATACATTTTTAAATGGTTAAAATGGTTATCTTTTGTTAAAATGGTAACTTTAAAAATGGTTTTAAAAAGGAACCACACAAGTTCTGGAGGTGAAGAGTACAATAACAAACAAAAAATTTACTAGAGGGGTTCAACAGCAGAGTTCAACAAGGAGAAGAAATAATCAGTGAACTTGAAGCTACGACAATTGAACTTATTTAGTTTGAGGATTAGAAAAAAAAGAATGAAGAAAAAATATAGCCTAAAGGACCTATATGAGATGCCATGAAGCAGACCAAAATATGCATTATGCGAATCCCAGAAGGAAGGAAGAAAAAAGGACAGAATATTTGAAGTACATTCTCATATATAACACAATTCCTTCTTCTTTTACCCTGTCCTAAAGCCAGATGTCCTAAAATTGCTAATTTTATACACCAGTTTTAATTCAGGAGCTTAGCTGGTCAACGGTTTTATATCATACTCTATTTTGGGGAAAGCATAGATTTCATTACCAAATGCAATTTGCAATTTTCTTCTGCAGCATGGTCAGAAATGCATATAGAAATAGAAGGAAATTTTAAGGCATTGTTTTCTCAATTTATATCAAACTATTCTTCGTCTAATACTTGACTTGCATTTTTTCCTAAAGAAAGGAGACCAATTACTGAACTAACATATTACTGCATAAATAGAATTGTGAGTTCACACTCAGATATCTAAGAGGATCTGATTTCATTTGCTGGTTACATTCAATTAAAGCAATTAAAAAATATAATTCTGAGATATAATTTATGTGTTTGGTAAAATAAGGCCCTTGATAAAACTACTTGACCATTCCTCCATTCCCCAACTCCCTATTAAGGTCAGTTCCTAGACCTCCCTTTTCCATTTGCTTCCCCATTCCTGTTCCCTAATTTCTACTTTGTTTTCTTGAGACCTACTTTGTTGTGCAATGATGCAATGGATAAATTTTTGCTAATATGTTAGATTCTTTAATTGGGAGATAGGCACTTAGTCAACAATAGGGCCTTCATACTCTAGGCCCTGATTTTGTTTTTGTTTTTTTTTTAGTGTTCAATTTATCCAGTTTATAAATCTAAGTTTTCTTAAACTTGTAAACACAACTTATAATCTGACATTTATAAGTTACTTGTAAATATAGTAATTTGTGGTAAAATTAAAAGCACTATTTTTACTTCTGTTCTTTGTTTAATATTCAATTATTCTATCATTTTGGCAGTGTAGAATTACATTAAACACCACAGTTTACAAATTTCACTATGTAAATTCTTTAAGATATTTCAAGGTACATGAAAAAATTAGTCTATTTTTCTCAAGCATTCAAAATATCTACACATCAATCTAGACAACAAATGCTTCCTACTACGTATAAAACTTTTAAATTTAATAAATTAGATTTTTAAATTTGAAAAAATTCAAACATTCAAACACTAACACATTTCAAATAAAGCTTAAAGAAAAGCATAACAATTATAAAATTTGTCAAATACATCCCACACACATATATACAGATAAATATTATTATGATTGCAAGATAGTTCTAAGTTTTGTGACCAAAAACAAGGTTTTAGGTGATGGATTTCATTGGTGGGTATCTAACATAAGAGTGCCTGAAATGACTGAAGTTTGCCAGAAACAATTCAGGGGTCACCATTCTAAGGACCAGACCAATCTAAGAACAGTGATCATGGAGGAAAACCAACTGACAATATTTATTCAAATGAAGCAAAGTCATCTTCAAAAGACTATTTGTTCTCTGACACATTGTTTAAATTGACTGAATATATAACCAAAAGAGACTACTTAAACACAAAAGATCTAAGATGTATAGATTAAGTAGTTTATTTCCCAATAAGCAAAGTGAGAGCCCACAAAATCCATGGAAAGGAATATTAGAAAACAGAGAAAGACAGAGAGGAGCAGAGCAAGATGGCGGAGGAGTAGGAGACCTGGATTTCTTCTGGTCTCAGGAATTCAGCTGATGGGGATCAAACCATTCTGAACACCTACAAACTCAACAGGAGATCAAAGAAAAGAATAGCAACAACTCTCTGAACAGAAAAGCGACCACTTTCTGGAAGGTAGAATGTGTGAAGTGAATCCAAGGCGGTATTTGGGAGGATAGACGGCGGGGGAGGGGGCCTCCGTCGACCGCTTCTGGCAAGTGATAGAGCAGCGGAGCACGAAATTGGAACTTTTAGAAGTCTGCTCTGCTGAGGGACTTCCCTCCAGTGGCTTAGCAGGGGGTGGAACCCTCATGGGACAGTGTGGTCTCAGGACCATTGGGGTCACAGAAAGACCAGGGGTGACTGACTGCGGCAGAGCTCCCAAGTATCGGAGTGGGGAAGACAGCTGCAGAGATGGAGCCGAGGCGCGGGCTCTCAGCTCGGGGTTGCCATAAACTGTGATCCACGGCACAGTCAGGCCACTGCTCCTCCAGCAGGGACACAACAAGAAGCAGATCTGGGGAGACTCCCCTTCCTCCCCCAGGAGGAGCCACACGGGAGCGCACCGCAGGGATCTGCTGGGTTTGGAGACTCCACACGGGGTCAGGTGCCAGATATAGAAATGCTCGGTCACAGGCCGAGTGAGCACAGAGTGAGGCCGGAGACTGGGGAGACAGGAGTGACCAACTGCTTTTCTCTGGGGGTGCACCGAGGAGTGGGGCCCGAGGCCTGGGCTCCTCCACAGCGGAGATTGGGAGGCTCCCATTTTCACTCTCGGCCTCCAAAGCTGCACCGAAAGCTTGCAGGGAACAAAAGCTCCTGAGAGCAAACCCAAGCAGATGACTTAGCCCAGACCGGCAAGGGCAGGGCAATTCCACCTCCGGCAAAGACATTTGGGAACCACAGCAATAGGACCCTCCCCCAGAAGATCAGCAAGAACAGCAAGCCAAGACCAAGTTTACCGATCAGTGAGAATGGCAGAACTCCAGCACTAGAGGAATACTGCACATAGAATCCATGGCTTTTTTACCATGATTCTTTAGTCTTTCAAAGGTAAATTTTTTTTAACTGTCTTTTTTTTTTTTAATTTTTCTTTTTCCGTTTCTCAACCAACATCTTATCAATCCCTTTTTTAAAAAACATTTTTATTTTTCATTTTAGAGTCATATTCTATCCCTTCATAGTAGTTACCCTTATTTTTGGCAAATATATATAAGTTGTTCTCTCTTTAAAATTTTGAGAAACAGTTTCTTCTAACAGATCAAAATATACCCTAAATCTCTACTGTATGGCTTTGTTCTAGTCTCCTGCCTGATCACATTCTCTCCCTTTTTTTTTTAAATCCTCTTCTTTCTTTTTTCAAACAACTTCTTATCAATTCCTTTTATAAAATTTTTTATAATTTTCATCTTTACAGTCATATTCCATCCCTTCATCATATCAACCCTTATTTTTGTACATATATAAGTTTTTCTTTCTTTAAAATTTTGGGAGTCACTTTCTTCTAACAGACCAAAATACACCCAAAATCTGATCTATGCACCAGCCTGATCATATTTGATCATATTCTGGTTTTTTTTGTTTTGTTCTGTTTTTGTTTGTTTTTATCTTTTTCTTTTTTTTTCTTTTTCTTTTGTCCTTTCCCTTTCTTTTCCCCCAGCTTCAGGTCTTTTCTGATTTCTTTAGGGTGTATTTTCTGGGGACGTTGTTACCATGTTAGCATTTTGTTCTCTCATTCACCTAGTCTCCTGTGGACAAAATGACAAGATGGAAAAAATCACCTCAACAAAAAGAACAAGAGATAGTACCGACTGCCAGGGACCTACTCAATACAGACATTAGTACGATGTTGGATCTAGACTTCAGAATCATCACTTTAAAGATACTAGCTGGGCTTGAAAAAAGCATGGAAGTTATTAAAGAAACTCTTTCTGGAGAAATAAAAGAACTAAAATCTAACCAAGTAGAAATCAAAAAGGCTATTAATGAGGTGCAATAAAAAATGGGGGTGCTAACTGCTAGGATAAATGATGCAGAAGAGAGAATCAGTGATATAGAAGACCAAATGATGGAAAATAAAGAAGCTGAGAAAAAGAGAGATAAACCACTACTGGATCACGAGGACAGAATTTGAGAGATAAGTGATACCATAAGACGAAACAATATTAGAATAATTGTTATCCCAGAAGAAGAAGAAAGAGAGGGGCAGAAGGTATATTGGAGCAAATTATAGCAGAGAACTTCCCTAATTTGGGGAAGGAAACAGGCATCAAAATCCAGGAGGCACAGAGAACCCCCCTCAAAATCAATAAAAATAGGTCAACACCCTGACATCTAATAGTAAAACTTAAGAGTCTCAGAAACAAAGAGAAAATCTTGAAAGCAGCTCGGGAGAAGAGAACTGTAACCTACAATGGTAGAAACATTAGATTGGCAACAGACCTATCCACAGAGACCTGGCAGGCCAGAAAGGACTGGCATGATATAATCAGAGCACTAAATGAGAAAAATATGCAGCCAAGAATACTATATCCAGCTAGGCTGTCATTGAAAATAGAAAAAGAGATAAAAATCTTCCAGGACAAACAAAAACTAAAGGAATTTGCAAACATGAAACCAGCCCTACAAGAAATCTTGAAAGGGGTCCTCTAAGCAAAGAGAGAGCCTAAAAGCAACATAGACCAGAAAGGAAAACAGACAATATACAGTAACAGTCACCTTACAGGCAATACAATGGCACTAAATTCATATCTTTCAATAGTTACCCTGAATGTAAATGGGCTAAATGTCCCAATGAAAAGACACAGGCTATCAGATTGGATTAAAAAACAAGACCCATCAATATGCTGTCTGCAAGAGACTCATTTTAGACCCAAAGACACCCCCAGATTGAAAGTGAGGGGGTGGAAAACCATTTACCATGCTAATGGACACCAGAAGAAAGCTGGGGTGGCAATCCTTATATCAGATAAATTAGATTTTAAACCAAAGACTGTAATAAGAGATGAAGAAGGACACTCTATCCTACTTAAAGGGTCTATCCAACAAGAACATCTAACAATTGTAAATATCTATGCCCCTAACATGGGAGAAGGCAATTATATAAGGCAATTAATAACAAAAGCAAAGAAACACATTGACAACAATACAATAATAGTGGGGGACTTTAACACCCCCCTCACTGAAATGGATAGATCATCTAAGCAAAAGATCAACAAGGAAATAAAGACTTTAAATGACACACTGGACCAAATGGACTTCACAGACATATTCAGAACATTCCATCCTAAAGCAATGGAATACACATTCTTCTCTAGTGTCCATGGAACATTCTCCAGAATCAATCACATCCTAGGTCATAAATCAGGTCCCAACTGGTACCAAAAGACTGGGATCATTCCCTGCATATTTTCAGACCACAATACTTTGAAACTAGAACTCAATCACAAGAGGAAAGTTGGAAAGAACTCAAATACATGGAGGCTAAAGAGCATCCTACTAGAGAATGAATGGGTCAACCAGGAAATTAAAGAAGAATTTAAAAAAATCATGGAAACCAATGATATTGAAAACACAACTGTTCAAAATCTTTGGGATGCAGCAAAGGCAGTCCTAAAAGGAAAGTATATAGAAATACAAGCCTTTCTCAAGAAACAAGAAAAGTCTCAAATACACAACCTAACCCTACACCTAAAGGAGCTAGAGAAAAAACAGCAAATAAAGCCTAAACCCAGCAGGAGAGGAGAAATAATAAAGATCAGAGCAGAAATCAATGAAATAGAAACCAAAAGAACAGTAGAACAGATCAACGAAACTAGGAGCTGGTTCTTTGAAAGAATTAACAAGATTGATATACCCCTGGCCAGAGTTATCAAAAAGAAAAGAGAAATGACCCAAATCAACAAAATCATGAATGAAAGAGGAGACATCACAACCAACACCAAAGAAATACAAACAATTATAAGAACATATTATGAGCAACTCTATGCCAGCAAATTAGATAACCTGGAAGGAATGGATGCATTCCTAGAGATGTATCAACTGCCAAAACTGAACCAGGAAGAAATAGAAAACCTGAACAGACCTATAACCACTAAGGAAATTGAAGCAGTCATCAAAAATCTCCCAACAAACAAGAGCCCAGGGCCAGATGGCTTCCCAGGGGAATTCTACCAAACATTTCAAGAAGAATTAATACCTATTCTTCTGAAACTGTTCCAAAAAATAGAAATGGAAGGAAAACTTCCAAACTCGTTTTATGAGGCCACCATTACCTTGATCCCAAAACCAGACAAAGACTCCATCAAAAAGGAGAATTACAGACCAATATCCTTGATGAACATGGATGCAAAAATTCTCACCCAAATACTAGACAATAGGATCCAACAGTACATTAAAAGGATTATTCACCACGACCAAGTGGGATTTATCCCTGGGCTGCAAGGTTAGTTCAACATCCGCAAATCAATCAATGTGATACAATACATTAACAAAAGAAAGAACAAGAACCATATGATCCTCTCAATAGATGCAGAAAAAGCATTTGACAAAGTACAGCATACTTTCTTGATCAAAACTCTTCAGAGTATAGGGATAGAGGGTACATACCTCAAATCATAAAAGCTATCTATGAAAAACCTACAGCAAATATCATTCTCAATGGGGAAAAGCTGAGAGCTTTCCCCCTAAGGTCAGGAACGTGGCAGGGATGTCCACTCTCACCACTGCTATTCAACATGGTATTAGAAGTCCTAGCCACAGCAATCAGATAACAAAAAGAAATCAAAGGCGTCCGAATTGGCAAAGAAGAAGTCAAACTCTCACTCTTTGCAGATGATATGATACTTTATGTGGAAAACCCAAAAGACTCCACACCAAAACTGCTAGAACTCATACAGGAATTCAGTAAAGTGGCAGTTTATAAAATCAATGCACAGAAATCAGTGGCATTCCTATACACCAAAAAAAGACAAAAGAAAGAGAAATTAAGGAGTCGATCCCATTTACAATTGCACCCAAAACCGTAAGATACCTAGGAATAAATCTAACCAAAGAGGCAAAGGATCTGTACTCAGAAAACTATAAAATACTCATGAAAGAAATTGAGGAAGACACAAAGAAATGGAAAAACGTTCCATGCTCATGGATTGGAAGAACAAATATTGTGAAGATGTCAATGCTACCTAGAGCAATCTACACATTCAATGCAATCCCCATCAAAATACCATCCACTTTTTTCAAAGAAATGGAACAAATAATCCTAAAATTTGTATGGAACCAGAAAAGACCCCGAATAGACAGAAGAATATTGAAAAAGAAAAGCAAAGCTGGCGGCATCACAATTCCAGACTTCCAGCTCTATTACAATGCTGTCATCATCAAGACAGTATGGTACTGGCACAAAAACAGACACATAGATCAATGGAACAGAATAGAGAGCCCAGAAATGTACCCTCAACTCTGTGGTCAACTCATCTTTGACAAAGCAGGAAAGAATGTTCAATGGAAAAAAGACAGTCTCTTCAACAAATGGAGTTGGGAAAATTGGACAGCCACATGCAGAAGAATGAAACTGGACCATTTCCTTACACCACACACAAAAATAGACTCCAAATGGTTGAAAGACCTCAGTGTGAGACAGGAGTCCATCAAAATCCTAAAGGAGAACACAGGCAGCAACCTCTTCAACCTCAGACACAGCAACTTCTTCCTAGAAACATCATCAAAGGCAAGGGAAGCAAGGGCAAAAATGAACTATTGGGACTTCATCAAGATAAAAAGCTTTTGCACAGCAAAAGAAACAGTCAACAAAACCAAAAGACAACCGACAGAATGAGAGAAGATATTTGCAAATGACATATCAGATAAAGGGCTAGTATCCAAAATGTATAAAGAACTTAACAAACTCGACACCCAAGGAACAAATAATCCAATCAAGAAATGGGCAGAAGACATGAACAGACATTTTTGCAAAGAAGACATCCAAATGACCAAAAGACACATGAAAAAGTGCTCAACATCGCTCGGCATCAGGGAAATCCAAATCAAAACCTCAATGAGATACCACCTCACACCAGTCAGAATGGCTAAAATTAACAAGTCAGGAAACGACAGATGTTGGTAGGGATGCAGAGACAGGGGAACCCTCCTACACTGTTGGTGGGAATGCAAGCTGGTGCAACCGCACTGGAAAACTGTATGGAGGTTCCTCAAAAAGTTGAAAATAGAGCTACCATACAATCCAGCAATTGCACTACTGGGTATTTACCCCAAAGATACAAATGTAGGGATCCAAAGGGGTAGTGCACCCCGATGTTTATAGCAGCAATGTCCACAATAGCCAAACTGTGGAAAGAGCCAAGATGTCCATCAACAGATGAATGGATAAAGAAGAAGTGGTATATATATATACAATGGAATATTATGCAGCCATCAAAAGGAATGAGATCTTGCCATTTGCAATGTGGATGGAACTGGAGGTTGTTATGCTGAGTGAAATAAGTCAATCAGAGAAAGACATGTATCATATGATCTCACTGATATGAGGAATTCTTAATATCAGGAAAAAAAACAGAGGGTTGCTGGAGTGGGGGTGGGTGGGAGGGATGGGTTGTCTGGGTGATAGACATTGGGGAGGGTATGTGCTCTGGTGAGCGCTGTGAATTGTGCAAGACTGTCAAATCACAGATCTGTACCTCTGAAACAAATAATGCAATATATGTTAAGAAAAAAAAAAGAAGAAGAAGATAGCAGGAAGGGAAGAATGAAGGGGGGGAATCAGAGGGGGAGACGAACCATGAGAGACAATGGACTCTGAAAAACAAACTGAGGGTTCTAGAGGGGAGGGGGGTGGGAGGATGGGTTACCCTGGTGATGGGTATTAAAGAGGGCACATTCTGCATGGAGCACTGGGTGTTATGCACAAACAATGAATCATGGAACACTACATCAAAAACTAATGATGTAATGTATGGTGATTAACTTAACAATAAAAAATTTTCAAAAAAAGAAAGAAAACTTAGAGAAAGACAAAGAGACTAATGTTTTCTCTGAGTGCCTAAGTATTATCTGAATAAATTTGCAAAGGTTGTGGCTAGAACTTTTGGCTATGGCTTCAAGGAGTTTAATAAATCCTCTTCCTCAAAAATCAAGTATAAAACCAGACAAAGTTGTTAAAGCAAACCATATGAGGAATCTGGAAATAGACATATGGCAAACAAAAAATTGGGAAGGGATTATTCATAACAACATGCCAGAATTTCAGGTAAGAACAGAAAGAGATCTGGTTTTGCATGAGGCTGCTCCCTACCTTCTCTCTCTTTAACTTGATCAGCTGGAACAGTTTTCTCCAGGCTTGGATGACCACCATAACCAGAAGCTTTGCTTCTAGAGAGGGCACATGATTTGGGGCAGAAGGTAAAACCACGAGGTGATTTTTTTCATTAAAGGTAGTAAAGTCAGTACAAAAGAAAGGAGAAAACCTACAACTATGCTAGGACTGGTTTGTAGTCATTGTTGGTACACAGAGTGCTCTGACCAGAGATCCTGGGTATTAGAGGGCTTACAAGGGTGAGATAAGCTATCCACACAATCCTGGCTAACTAAGAGACTAAGTACATGTATAGAGGATCCTTGAGATCTTGGATACCTGAGATACCTCAGATACTAAAGAAGTGAAAGCCCAGGAAGAATAGAAGATTGGCTGCATTTTTAATGCATTCTAACAAACATAGATAATTCAGCTGAGGTTTAAAGCCTTAAGGACTTAAGGTATTTGAGCATATCCTCTTCCCCAGTCATTAACTGATACTTACCTTCGCAGACCTAGGAGTGACCATTAAGATACCAGGCTAAAAAATAAATAACTAGAATAAAAAATACGAGGACAAATACATCTAGGTAAATTCTTTGAGGTGACAGATTTGTCAACTTAATCCAGAAATGTTACCAAAAATTTTTAAAAATAAAGAAGGACCCAGATTTGCTATATTATCTAAAATGTACAGTTGTCAATAAAGTTAGGAAACATGCAAATAATCAGGAAACTGTGACCAATACTCTGAAAGAAAAGCAGGCAATATAAATGGACTTTAAGAGGACCTAGATGTTGGATTTCGGAGACAAAGATTTCAACCCTTATACAGATGTTTAAAAAATTAAGATAGGATAAAATTATTGAAGAAATAGGGATTGGCTATCTTTCTGTTATTTTTAGTTTAATTCCACCGTGGGCTGAGAGCAGACATTATATGATTTATATTCTTTTGAATTTGTTAAGGTGTACTTTATGGACCAGAATGTGGTCTGTTTTGGTGAATATTTCCTGTATGCTTGAAAAAATTCTGCTGTTGTTGGATAAAATAGTCTGTAGATGTCAATTAATTATCCAGTTGATTGTCCTTACTGATTTTATGCCTGCTAAATCTACCCATTTATAATAGAGAGGTATTGAAGTATCCAATTACAATAGTGGATTTATCTATTTCTTCTTGCAATTTTATTAGTTTTGGCCTCATGTAGTTTGTCACTCTGTTATTATGTGCATACATGTTTAAGATTGTTACATCTTGGAGAACTGACCCTTTTTTCATTATATAATGTCCATCTTTGTCTCTGGTATCTTTCCTTGCTTTTAATTCTCCTCTAAAATTAATATAGCTACTTCTGCTTTCTTTTGATTAGTGTTACTGTGGTATATTTTTCTTCATCCACTTATCCTTAATACATATATGTATCTTTATATTAAATTGTTTCTTGTAAACAACAAACATATAATATTTTTACCCACTCTGACAGTCTTTCAGTTGGTGTAGTGATATTCAAAGTAATTATTAACTATAAAGGAATTTAAAGGTCAAAACCCAGTAATCTTACCAATTTTATAGATTTTTTATCACATTAATGTCAGAACCTTTATTGGTAAATAAACTGGTACAAATATTGCTATATTATAAATTAAACTGATCATTTGAAGTTCTCAAAAACACTAAATTATAAATTTTCCAATATCACACAGAAAAAAAAATGTGCTCTCAAATATTTCTATGCTGTACTACTTAAAAAATTAAGGGTGCTATTTAAGCTTTCAAAAGTTGAAAAGTATAATGAAATATATTTTTGAGAGGAAGATTATTTTATGATAGTACATTTGATAACTAGCTTTTACTTTGAATAAAATCACATTTGGAATTTCAAAGAAATATCTTAATTCAAAATTTCTTAACCCAAATTTTAAGAAAGTTAGAGCAAAGAAGTAACTTGGGGAAAATGGAAGAGTTATGATAATTAAATGATTTATAACACATAATGTACTTAGGATAGCCTAACACAGAGTAAATTTAATATATCCACAGATATATTATCACTCAGAATTCATGGAATTTTATAATTTCAATGGATTCTTTTACAGAAATTAAAACTCAAAAATTTGACAAACAAATATATTAAAAAATTAGACAAAGATGTGCATGGTGCTATAATTTTAAATAGAAAAAAATAAACTATCACTAATTTTCAATATATGAATTTAAATAAATTATAATCCAGTCACCTAAATCAATTCCATTAAAAACAACTTGTTTTTAATGAGCAAAGTAACATCATTATAACTGGTTTATTAGAGTATCAAAATATCTTGACCCTAAACATTAGATGAAGTCTTTCTGTTTTTTAGAATTTGATTATGTAAATAATTAAAATAGTTATATTGATCTCCTTTTTTTAATTAAACCTTTTTTTATCTACTATTTTGTATTCCTTCTATTATTAAATGGATGTCCAAAGACATAATTTTTGGTCAATCCACATCTACACATTATAATGTGAATAATAATGCAGAGTTGGGAAACAAACATACCTAGGTTCATATTCCTCTCTGACATCTATGACCTTTTTAATCTGAGAAAGGATACTTACGCCCAATGAAATAGTAAGAATTCTTATTTTATAGAGATGGTGTGAAAAAATATGGAGACATGCAGATGATGTTGAATTACTATTGTTACTCTGAATTATTATCAACTATCAATCTTGTTTAGTAATTTCATTTTACGGATGAGAAAACAGAGATCCAGAAAAGCTAATAGGTTTATCCAAGGTCATAGATTGTAAAATTTAAAGTTAGGTTCACAACTATTTATTCTAAATAACAATTACTTTGCTATACAACATGTTGATGGACTTTAGTTGAATTTACCATTCCCTCAATTTTTTTCTAAAATTAATGAATTAAGACTTGTATAATTCATGGATAGTTTTCATTCAGATCAAATATCCTCTTTGCCATAGCTTAGAACAATGCCCTGATGTTTCTTCACAGGCCACAAATATTCACTCCACTATTGAGTTTTCTTCAGATGTTCCATACTCTATAAAAATAGGAGGAGAAGGCAAAAATCTCATCCACCCCCACTGCATATCCAAAAACCTTTCTTGTACTACACTGACAAAATGGTTTCCAAGTAATAATTTGAGAAATTCATGGGACTCACCTTGTTTTTCCTTTCTCAAAGGATCACAGACTTACACTGCATTTTGTCCAATGTCTGAAAACAATATTTCATATATTTTTGTCTGCTTTTAGATTTTATTTTTGCATAAGAAGGGGTAAATCCAGACCACTACTCTGTTATGGATGTAAAGAGAAGTTATTTTTTATTTTCACTCTCCTTTCTAAAAAATTACTTTTTTGGCAAATCATTAGGTAATTTTAGTTGGAAACTTTCTACCATGTTCTAGTCAATTGGTATGCTAAGATATTTCACACTGTAGGGTATTTTTCAGTTTATGTATTTTATACACTAGAGTTTATCAGTTCAGGTCATGATCAAGATGGTTATATACATTCCTTGTTGAATTCCCTCTGAGTCATGAATTCCCTCTGAGCTTGGACCACTAAGTCTAAATATAACCAACCTTAGAAAACTAAGAGTATATGAGTTTAGTTTTTTATTGACTGAGAAGTGTGGTTTAGATAAATCATTTTTTGATGTTCTAAACTGCTTCATCCTCCATCATAATCACTCAGGAAAAATTATATTTTGTGTTTTCACGTTTCCCATTGCTAATATGTGCCAGGTTCTGATATAATTAAATATATTTATGAAATTTTACATCTGATCATCTTTTGTAGATGATTAGACAGAAGATTAATTTTCCTTAAAAGCTTGAAATATGGGTCTTTTTTGTCTTAATTAGGAAATAAAAGTTTCAAAATAATACTACAACACACTTAGAATAATTGATCATTATCAATAATATCTTTTGGGTTAAATTTTGTATTCATTTTCTGAAAATTACATTTCTAACTTGCTGACAGCCCATTTTAAACACTGAATAAACTATTTTGCTCTCTAATGTATTTCTCTTATGACTTATTTTTTATTGTAATATAAGGAAAAAGAAAGCAGCTGCATTCTCCAGCTGTGACAAAGTGTTTCAATAAACGAGGCAAGCAACATTAATAATAAATAAAGCAATTTACTTCTTTACAAAAATGACTATCTCTATTTAATATCAAAGCTGTAGCTAGTAGTACAGCCTAGCAGCTGGAATGGCTAAAGTGAATACTCACTGGAAAATTAGGTTGCCATTATGTCAGCTATATTATACTGACAAGGCCATACTAACATTCCTGTGGAAAACATTTTAAAGCTTTCCTTTTGAATTCAGTACCAAGAAACTGTCTCATTTCACTTAGGTCACTGATATTGGTTGAGTGACAGAATGCAGTCTGCTGCTACTATTACAAAACAATTAACTTCTATTTCCCACCATAAGCACAGAGTCCAGAGTGCTCTTTAATGATAAGTAGGAAGAAATATACTAAATCCATAGACTGATGAAAAAAATTATATTGCTTATCCGGAGGTTGCTGTGTTTCTAGAACAGCTAGAGGTTGTAGAAATAGAGCATGTTCCAATATGAAGCTCTTAGGTAATTCATCATTTTATGAACACACACACACACACACACACACACAAAACAGACTTCCCCTAGTTGTCAACTATCACAAATTAGACTTTATAACAAAATTAAAATTTCCCAAAGTATCTTCAGAACTAATTGTGTTTTCTAGTAACCACTAAATCTATGAGGATCTATAGTTAAACTAAGTTTTGTAAGGCTCACTGGAGAAACCACACAACTACTCAACAGCTATTAATCACCTCTCAACCTGAATTCATATTCTCACACTAATATTTGGATATTAGAGATCAAGGCATCCCCTATTCATGGATCCAGGTATGTATGTATCAATGACCAAGGACTAGTATAAGTCATTGAAATATTTATAGCTTATATTTGTATATCACCTTTCAGTTTACCTTTTATTTTTGTGTATATTAATATATTTAATAACAATGAAAGGAGTTATTACCCCACTTGAGATTAGGCCACTCATATCATAAGGGTAAATAAAACTCTAATGTTGCATATTTATCTGTTTGCAATCTTTCTGTTTGCTAGGCTGTGAAAAGGGAAAATTCCACAAAATAACTGTCAAAATAAAGTCATCATTACATTAATATACCAAGTTTGGGAAAGAAGTTAATGATAGAATGAAAAAGAAAAAAAAGAATGCTTAAAATAGAGAATTTAAAAAGAGATGATTACAAAGGGATTTCTAATGAATTTGTATGTTTTCATCAATATTTCATCCTCTATCTTTTATAATATGGCCTGAAATGTTTCTGTATATAAGAAACAAATTATTATGCATATTATTTGTTGAGAAATTCTGCATTCTGAGTGTGCTGATATTCTTGTCAACTTGCTTAAGCTGCTCAGTGCTTACCAGGTACATACTGAGCAAAATTTTTATATCCCCAAAGGAGTGACGTTGAGGACAAATTAAAGGATATTTCCATAGCTGTGAAATGGTACAATAAATGATTTTAGCAAACTAAGGTAGCTTAAAAAACTGCTTCTTGATTTTCTATATTCCAAAAAATGTCCAGTGAGGTAAAACTATTTTCTGAAGAAGACGACAATAACAACGATGACAAGTTTGCCTTTTTCATGCTCACACTCTTAAGTATTCCAGATCACATGATGTGTAATATTAAAACAGATTAAATAAGCCCTCTTCTATTAAACCAAACACAACAGAGATTTATAGAATGATAAAACAATTCTTGTTTTGTTTTAGACATTTTTTTTAATTCTTATGTTAATCCCCATACATTACATCATTAGTTTTAGATAAAGTGTTCCATGATTCATTGTTTGTGCATAACACCCAGTGCTCCATGCAGAATGTGCCCTCCTCAATACCCACCACCAGGCTAACCCATCCTCCCACCCCCCTCCCCTCTAGAACCCTCAGTTTGTTTTTCAGAGTCCATCGTCTCTCATGGTTCGTCTACCCCTCCGATTTCCCCCGCTTCATTCTTCCCCTCCCGCTACCTTCTTCTTCTTTTTTTTTCCTTAACATATATTGCATTATTTGTTTCAGAGGTACAGATCTGAGATTCAACAGTCTTGCACAATTCACAGCGCTTACCAGAGCACATACCCTCCCCAGTGTCTATCACCCAGTCACCCCATCCCTCCCACCCACCCCCCACTCCAGCAACCCTCAGTTTGTTTCCTGCAATTAAGAATTCCTCATATCAGTGAGGTCATATGATACATGTCTTTCTCTGTTTGACTTATTTCACTCAACATAATACCCTCCAGTTCCATCCAAGTCGTTGCAAATGGCAAGAGTTCATTCCTTTTGATGGCTGCATAATATTCCATTGTATATATATACCACATCTTCTTTATCCACTCATCTGTTGATGGACATCTGGGCTCTTTCCACAGTTTGGCTATTGTGAACATTGCTGCTATAAACATCGGGGTGCATGTACCCCTTCGGATCCCTACTTTTGTATCTTTGGGGTAAATACCCAGTAGTGCAATTGCTGGACATTTTTAAAGTTCTATAAATATAGAGAATATTTTATAAATATTTCATAAAATATATTTGCATTATTTGTTGTTTTATATATTATATAGGATAGCTATATTAAATAAATGAATATTCTAAAAATTCTCCATTTAAATTTCTAACATGGTAAATATAAATAGAACTTACCCACATTAAGGCTCTCAATAATTTTTAAGAATTTAAAATTTCTTGAGAACAATTTTTGAGAGCCATTGCCTGAAATTAATTAGAGTGTGTTACACCAGGTACATAACTAAATATTCATCTTTTCTAATGGGAACAGAGTTCTGCTTCTGCTACATATAACTAAATAGTTTTTTTTTTTTCTGGTCTACTAATTAAAAGTTTTAGGAAAATATTTTTCTAACAAACATAACAAATATTGATACATCATCATTAAGCATACATAAATAAAAATTCACATTAATGATATGGGTCAAAAATTTGTCACTTAATTTGATAGTGTATCATTATTGGCAAAGAACTTTCCTTTGTATAGCCATGAAAATTAATTATTATATTAGTGAGTATCTATAAAACTTATCTATATCAGAAGTAGTATATTTTGAAGTAGAGGGAAAACATGTAAACACTCTTCTAGCAATGGTCAAAATGGATTATGGCAAATGATACCAATAATAGTAGCTTCTCCTTTGGTGTTTATGATAGATAAATCTAAAAGACTCCTGAAAGCAAATTTTGAGACCATTCAAAAGTACATGGATATTAAAGAATTTTTTTGAATGAAAATAATTCTACTCCCTTACAACAAAAAATATTTAAGGTAATCAGAAGTTAGAAACAACCTATAGTATGAGAATGAGAAAGTTAAATCTGAAGTAATTAGAATGTACACTGTGGGATGTAGATTGGCATATCTTAGACTACCTGAATAATCACTTAGTCCTCTCTTCTACAATTTCTAGCACATGTATATATGAGGTTACATTTTTCACTTAAACATTTTGTGTTTTGTGAGCAAAACTGGAATACAAAGTTAAGATGGATAAGTCTAAGGACGAGACGTCACAAAATTCCCAGTCTCTTCATATGAAAAGTGTTTTTTTTTTTGCTAAGTTTTATTGGATCATATATAAGAAAAAGGTTGTGAAAATAAAAATCTTAATTTATGTAGAGGCTGGGAAGACCTGAAATAGACTAAGGGGTTGATCTATCAGTCCACTGTGTCTCCTAAAACTCTCATATAGAATTATAGTTGGTCATTTTCCATGGCCTTTAAGAGGGCCATTTCATTATGAAATTTAATTGAATATTGGTTTGTTTTGTTCTTCTTCCAGGGAATCTAAAAGGACCAACTTGATCTCAGTTATGTTAGTTCTGCCTGCCTTGGTTTAAGAGTCAACCTTAGATTCTATCCTGGTTTACTTTGTTTTAGCACCAATTTCTGGTCCATATTTAACTGTTTTGATCTTATTGGAAGAAATTATATATTATTTAATTTTTCATTCATGGATCATAATGGTGATAACTATTAGTGATAACATAACTAAAAATGTCATCTGTCCCTAAATTACACTTTTTGTCTATACTATTTTATTAACCTAACCGACTCATTTGTGCTTCAATAGTTGAATAGACATCCTAATTTATTGAAATAAATTGAGTACAACTGCAATTGTATTGGTCAGAAATTATTACTAGAGCTCATACATTGAGAATCTAGAAAATCTAGAAATCTAGCTAAAATTAATTAATCCTAGCTGTCTTTCATGGGGAAACAGTTTAAGCAAATGATTTATTGATATGACAACAAAATCACAGGCAACAAATGCCACAAACAAGTGGAGCTAAATCAAACTAAAAGCTTCTGTGCTGCAAAGAGAAAAAAAAACATTGGAGTGAACTGGAAACCTAGAGAATGGGAAAATTATTTGCAAACCACATATCTGATAAGGACTTAATTATAAAATATATAAGGAGCCATATATATTCCTGCTAGAATGGTCATTTAAAAACAAATAAGTGTGATGAGGACTGGGAGTTATATGCAACTAATGAATCATTGAACACGACATCAAAAACTAATGATGGGGGAGAGAAAAAAAAATGACTGAAAAATAGGGGACCCTATTCCAACTGGTCCCCTGAATTGAGCTGGATATCTACCAGACCACTCTGAACATGCACAAAATCAGCCTGAGATGTGAGAAGATATATCTGGATCTCTACAAACAGAATATTGCAGGCGGTTGGTTTCAAGGTTTGAAGCAGGGAGCCATGACTCCAGGTCACATATAAGAAGATAAATGGAATGGGGAGGGAGCTTTCAGGAGCAAAAGCCTCCCGTGCTGGGGATGGGACACAGACTCGCAGACTGGTAGCAGTGGGGAAAGGATTTTAGGGCAGGCCCCCCGGACGGAAACCCAGAGCAGTGGGGCCACATGCGTGAGTGAACTGGGGGCGGCTGGCGGTTTTAGAAGCACAAAGGGCAGAGACCTACCTGGACCTGGAAGTGAGGACTGGGAACACTGCTGTGGGGCACACAACCCAGGACGCTGTGGTTTTAGCAGCACAGACAGAAACGGAGACAGTGTGGCCTGGAAAGCTCACTGAAGAACAGACTGTGATTTCTCTGCTTGAGACAGAGGGTTGGAAATGATCTCTTCTGCTCTGACTCTCAGAAGAGACATGGAAAGCCAGCAGGGAAAGCCGCTAGAGAACAAAAGCCCCCCCAAAACTGGTTTTCACTAAGACCATCCCCCCACGCAGGGGGGGCAGGGCAACTCTGCCCAAACAGGGTTGCCTGAGTAACAGCATGGCAGGCCCATTCCCCAGAAGACAGACTGGGAGAAAAAGAGGGCGACAACCCTAAGGTCCCTATAAAACAAGTGCATCTTGCTTGGGTTGTGATCAATAATTTGGATTCTGTAAACACCCTTAACCACCACTCAACAGAATGACTAGGAGGAAGAACCCCCAAAATAGGAAAGACTCAGACTGTGATTTCTGCCACAGATTTACAAATGGACACAGATATAACCAAGATGCTGGAAATGGACTTCAGGGTAACAGTTATGAAGATGATAGCTAGAATGGAGAAATCGATTAATGGCAACATAGAGTCTCTAAGGGGAGAAATGAAACCTGAACTGGCAGAACTTAAAAATGCTATCAATGAGATCCAATCTAATCTAAATACTCTAACAGCTAGGGTGAACGAGGCAGAAAAATGAATTAGTGATCTAGAAGACCAATTGATAGAAAAGAAGGAAAAAGAGGAGGCCTAGGAGAAACAGCACAAAATCCATGAAAACAGAATGAGAGAAATAAGTGATGCCATGAAAGGTTCCAAAGTCAAAATTACTGGGATCTCTGAGGGGGTAGAGAGAGAGGACTAACAGATATATTTGAGCAAATTGTAGCTGAGCACTTCCCTAATCTGGGTAATGAAATAGCATTCATGTCCTAGAGGCAGAGGGGACCTCTCCCAAGATCAAGAAAAACAGGCCAATGCCCTGGCATGTAATAGTAAAACTCGCAAATCTTAGAACCAAAGAAACAATCCAAAGGGCAGTTAGGGGGAAAAGATTCCTTAGGTACACAGGGAAGAACATCAGAATAACGTCAGACATATCCACAGAGACCTGGCAAGCCAGAAAGGGCTGGCAAGACATATTCAGGGTACTAAATGAGAAGAACATGCAGCCAAGAATACTTTACCAGGCAAGGCTGTCATTTAGAATGGATGGAGAGATGCAGAGCTTCCAAGACCAGCAGAAACTGAAAGAATATGTGACCACTAAGCTGACACTGCAAGAAATATTAAGGGGGGTTCTATAAAAGGAGAAAGACCCCAAGAGTGATATACAACAGAAATTTACAGAGATAATCTATAGAAACAAGGAGTTCACAGGCAACATAATGACAATAAATTCATATCTTTAAATAATCACTCTCAATGTGAACGGCCTAAATGCTCCCATAAAACAGCACAGGATTGCACGTTGGATAAAAAGACAGGACCCATCTATATGCTGTCTACAAGAGACTCATTTTGAACCCAAAGATACATCTGGAGTGAAAGTGAAGGGATGGAGATCCATCTTCCATGCCAACGGACCTCAAAAGAAAGCTGGGGTAGCAATTCTTATATCCAACAAATTAGATTTTAAACTATCTTAAAGGGTCTATCCAACAAGAAGATCTAACAATTGTAAATATCTATGCCCCCAACATGGGAGCAGCCAACTACATAAGCCAAATGTTAACCAAAATAAAGAGTCATACTGATAACAATACATTAATTGTAGGAGACCTCAATACTCCACTCTCAGCAACAGACAGATCATCTAAGCAGAAAATCAACAAAGAAACAAGAGTTTTGAATGACACACTGGACCAGATGGACCTCATAGATATATACAGAACATTCCACACTAAAACAACAGAATACTCATTCTTCTCAAGCGCACATGTAACTTTCTGCAGAATAGACCACATACTGGGTCACAAATCAGGTCTCAACTGATACCAAAAGATTGAGATTATTCCCTGCACATTATCAGACCATAATGCTTTAAAACTGGAACTCAATCACAAGAAAAAAATTGGAAGAAATTCAAACACTTGGACGCTAAAGACCACTCCGCTCAAGAATGTTCGGGTCAACCAGGAAATCAAAGAAGAACTTAAACAATTCATGGAAACCAACGAGAATAAAAACACATCAGTCCAAAACCTATGGGATACTGCAAAGACTGTCCTAAGGGGGAAATACATAGCCATCCAAGCCTCACTCAAAAAACCCCAGAAAAATCCTGAATTCACCAACTAACTTTACATCTTAAAGAACTGGAGAAAAGGCAACAAACGATGCCGAAGCCACTCATTAGAAGAGAAATAATTAAGATTAGAGCAGATATCAATGAATTAGAAACCAGAAACACAGTAGATCAGATCAACAAAACTAGAAGCTGGTTCTTTGAAAGAATTAATAAGATTGATAAACCACTGGCCAGACTTATCCAAAAGAAAAGAGAAAGGAGGACGCCTGGGTGGCTCAGTCGTTAAGCAACTGCCTTTGGCTCAGGTCATGATCCCAGGGTCCTGGGATCGAGCCCCGCATCAGGCTCCCTGCTCAGTGGGAAGCCTGCTTCTCCCTCTCCTGCTCCCCCTGCTTGTGTTCCCTCTCTCGCTGTCCCTCTCTGTCAAATAAATAAAATCTTTAAAAAAAAAAAGAAAAGAAAAGAGAATGGACCCAAATTAATAAAATTATGAATGAGAGGGGAGAGATCATGACTAACACCAAGGAAACAGAAACAATTATTAGAAATTATTATCAGTAACCATATGCCAATAAATTAAGCAACCTGGAAGAAATGGATGCCTTCCTGGAAATCTATAAACTACCAACTCTGAAACAGGAAGAAATTGACAACCTGAATAGGCCAATAACCAGTAATGAGATTGAAGCAGCGATCATCCCAAAAAACAAGAGTCCAGGGCCTGATGGATTCCCTGGGGAATTCTACCAGACATTCAAAGAAGAAATAATACCTATTCTTCTGAAGCTGTTTCAAAAAAATAGAAAAGGAAGGAAAGCTTCCAGACTCATTCTATGAGGCCAGCATTACCTTAATCCCCAAACCAGGGAAAAACCCCATCAAAAAGGAGAATTTCAGACTGATATCCCTGATGAATATGGATTCCAAAATCCTCAACAAAATCCTAGCTAATAGGATTCAACAATACGTTAACAGGATCATTCACCAAGACCAAGTGGGATTTATCCCCAGGATGCAAGGGTGGTTCAACATTTGCAAATCAATCAATGTGATAGAACACATTAATAAGAGGAGAGAGAAGAACCATATGGTCCCCTCAAATGATGCAGAAACAGCATTTGACAAAACACAGCATCCTTTCCTGATTAAAACTCTCCAGAGTATAGGGATAGAGGGAACAGTCCTCAATTTCATAAATCCATCTATAAAAAACCCACAGCGAGTATCATTCTCAGTGGGGAAAAGCTGAGAGCCTTTCCCTTAAAATCAGGAACATGACAAGGATGCCCACTCTCACCACTATTGTTCAACATAGTACTAGAAGTCCTAGCAACAGCAGTCAGACAACAAAAAGAAATAAAAGGTATCCAAATTGGCAAAGAAGAAGTCAAAGTCTCTCTTTTTGCAGATGACATGATACTTTATGTGGAAAACCCAAAAGACTCCACCCCCAAATTACTAGAACTCATACAGCAATTCACTAATGTGGCAGGATACAAAATCAGTGCACAGAAATCAGTTGCTTTCTTATACACTAACAATGCCACGGTAGAAAGAGAAATTAGAGAAATGATTCTATTTACAATAGCACCAAAAACCATAAGATACCTCAGAATAAACCTAACCAAAGAGGTAAAGGATCTATACTATAGGAACTACAGAACACTTATGAAAGAAACTGAAGAAGACACAAAAAGATGGAAAAATATTCCATGCTCATGGATCAGAAGAATAAACATTGTTAAAATGTGTATGCTGCCCAGAGCAATCTATACCTTCAATGCCATCCCGATCAAAATACCACTGGCATTTTTCAAAGAGCTGGAAAAAACAATCCTAAAATCTGTATGGAATCAGAAAAGACCCCGAATCACCAAGGAAATGTTGAAAAAGAAAAACAAAGCTGGGGGCATCATGTTGCCTGATTTCAAGCTATATTACAAAGCTGTGATCACCAAGACAACATGTTACTGCCACAAAAACAGACACATAGACCAATGGAACAGAATAGAGAGGCCAGATATGACCCTCAACTCTATGGTCAACTAATCTTTGACAAAGCAGCAAAAAATATGCAGTGGAAAAAAGACAGTCTTTTTAAGAAATGGTGCTGGGAAAATTGGACAGCTATACACAGAAGAATGAAACTTGACCGTTCTCTTATACCATACACAAAGATAAACTCAAAATGAATGAAATACCTCAATGTGACACAAGAATCCATCAAAATCCTAGAGGAGAACATAGGCAGTAACCTCTTCAACATCGGCCACAGCAACTTTTTCAAGACACGTCTTCAAAGGCAAGGGAAACAAAATAAAAAATGAACTTTTGGAACTTCATCAAGATAAGAAGGTTCTGCACAGCAAAGGAAACAGTCAACAGAACAAAGAGGCAAACCACAGAATGGGAGAAGATATTTGCAAATGACACTGCAGACAAAGGGCTGGTATCCAAGATCTATAAAGAACTTCTCAATCTCAACACCCAAAAAAGAAATAATCAAGTCAAAAAATGGACAGAAGACATGAACAGACACTTCTCCAAAGAAGACATACAAATAGCTAACAGACACATGAAAAAAATTTCATCATCATTAGCCATCAGGGAAATTCAAATCACCTCACACCTTACACCAGTTAGAATGGCAAAAATTGACAAGGCAAGAAACAACAAATGTTGGAGAGCTTGTGGAGAGAGGGGAACCCTCTTACTTACACTGTTGGTGGGAATGCAGGTTGGTACAGCCACTTTGGAAAACAGTGTGGAGGTTCCTCACAAAATTAAAAATAGAGTTACCCTATGACCCCGCAATTGCACTCCTGGATATTTACCCCAAAGACACATGTAGTGAAAAGAAGATCCATATGCACCCCAATGTTCATAGCAGCAATGTCCACAATAGCCAAACTGTGGAAAGAGCCGAGATGCCCTTCAACAGATGAATGGATAAAGAAGATGTGGTCCACATATACAATGGAATATTACTCAGCCATCAGAAACGATGAACACCCAACTTTTACATCAACATGGATGGGACTGGAGGAGATTATGCTAAGTGAACTAAGTCAAGTGGAGAAAGTCAATTATCATATGGTTTCACTTATTTGTGGAACATAAGGAATAGCATGGAGGACATTAAGAGAAGGAAGGGAAAAACGAAGGGGGGGAAATTGGATGGGGAGACGAACCATGAGAGACTATGGACTCTGAGAAACAAACTGAGGGTTTTAGAGGGGAGGGGGATGGGGGGATGGGTTAGCCAGGTGATGGGTATTAAGGAGGGCACATAGTGCATGGAGCATTGGGTGTTATATGAAAAGAATGAATCATGGAACACTACATCAAAAACTAATGATGTACTGTATGGTGACTAACATAACATAATAAAATTAAGTAAAATTAAAAAAACTAATGATCTACTACATGTTGGCTAATTGAACTTAATAAATTTTTTTAAATTAATAAACTAATTTTAAAAAAGTGTTGGAGCGCCTGGGTGGCTCAGTTGGTTGCTAGGACAGAAAAAGTGCTGAGTCAGAGTGGTGAAAGGTTTCTTAGTGAGAAGGTTTCAGCTGAGGTACCTAAAATGTGCCTAGGCTAGGAATGCTGATATGCATATGACCGTGGCTAGCCTAGGAGTGGGGGGCTGTGTCTCTGACTCCCACTCCCTCCATACTAAAACTCTCAAAACTGGGTGCTCATGAATACAATGTATTAATAAATGAAAGTCTACATTTTTAATATAATACTAGAAATGTACAATCTAGAAGCAATTAAAATAAAGTTGTCAGTGTACTAATAAAGGAACTGTGGAAACAAGTGAAGACTACCCAAATGAGAATGAGCAAAGGCTATTTATTCAGAGCTTTCTATAACAAGGGAGTCAGCGATCAACACTTTCGTTTGGCAGATATTCAAAGGCAGGCAAATGAATGGGAAAGCTTTATATGGAAAAAAGGGAAGGTTTCAAGTATCCTCTGATTGGAGGTTGTTGCCATGGAGAAGCTGTAAGTGGGCTAACTAAAAGCAGGGCATCCAATTTGATTGGTTATGGGAGAATATCTGGCTTTCTCTGGTTGGTCCTAAGTTGGAAGCAGGGGAAAAAATTAGGGAAGCTGTCAGTTGTTGATCAAGTCCTGGCTGTTTTGGGACAGTGGCTACTGAGGCTATTGTTCAGCTTCCTGGACTGATTGTGGCAGGTTGAGGGTCAGAATTCCATTTTTATACATGGTCTGGCTCTCGTCCGTTTGTATATTCAGTTTCTCAGTGAGAAAGCAGTAAAACATTAGCACAGAATTTTATGACCAAATTATACTGTCAGTTTCTGAATAAAGTCCAAGTAATATATATTCTTTTGCATTTTTTTTCCTGGAAACTAGAGTTTATATGTGGAATTGAAAGTAACACTAACATGTCATGTATAAATAGAATTAAAATTACATTGCAAAGTAGGAAAAGTGTTCACAAAGCACAAAATTAAGTGCAGTAAGTATGAATGTACTATAAATCACTTAGGAGGAAAAATAAAATCCAGGAGTTCCCCAGAGGACAGGAACGCAATACAAATCTCAAATAAGTCATAACACAAAATCAGCAGATTAGAGATCCTAAAGGCAAATTATAATTTTTTAATTTACCACATTTTTTTCCAGAAAAAAAATAACATGTTAGAGAAGGCATATATTCCAAGGCATTGATAAAATTAGTGATTGGAAAACAACCCAAACCTTAAGCTGTCCCTGAGCCACTGTGAAAATAAACCTCAATTGCATTTGCTCTCTATGTTTAAAAGAATGAAGAATACCAAAACCTCAAAGAAGAGAAAGTAATGTTTTATTTTAAATATTAAGAAATATTTCTCATAGTTTGGTAGTTTGATATGATGATTTATAGTGTAGTCTCTGAAATCAGACTACCTAAGGTCAAATCCTACCTCTGCCACTTATAAACTGGCCATTTCTCTGGATAACATGAGATTCTTGTCAGGATAATGTATCATATATTTAAACCACTTAACATAGCACCTGGCATGTAGGCTAATATCTCTTCTTTAGCTGTAAATACATTCTTTACATAAGAAATAAATACTGAGTGCCTAATACTTTCCAGTCACTGTTTTAAATACTGGGTTAAAGTAGTAAACCAAATAGACACGGTTCCTAGTTTTGTAGCTGCACTCTGAAGCAATATAAATGCTATAAGTAAGATGAGGGCAAAGTAACAGCTAGAGAGGAGTGTTCTATATAGAATAGGCCAGGAAGAACTCTTCAACAAAGGAACTCTTCTACCTGAAGGAAGAAAGGGAAAAGCCACACAGAGAGGCAGAAGAGTGTATTTGATAGAAGGAGCTCTGGAGTGTCAAGTACATCTCAGTGCATTCTTAATATGTCCTGAGAAAAACAAGGCCATATTGGTAGAATGGAAACTGTGGAGTATTTTGAGCTAAGCAATGACTTGACTTTATTTTCCAAAGATTATACTAGAAGGCAAAGAAAAGATTATTATCTTTGTCAATGTCTCCACCTCCCTCCCCCATCCCTCTCCCTCCCTCCCTACATCCCTTCATCCCTCTCTCTCTCTTTCATGTTTAATGCTTAATTTTCATTTTAATGAGTAAATTTCCCTAAACACCTAACAATGTTTACAAACTTGATTTTATCAATCCTTCAAGACATTCCAAACTACATCTGAAAACTGAGTCTATTTCTCTCAACCATTTGAAATACCTACTTCCAAATGTAGCCACGTTCCTAATGTTTCAAAAACTCATTTATATCTAATAAATCAGACTCAATTTTTTAAAATCCACTTAAGTGCTTCAAACAAACAAGCACAGTGATTTTAATACTTTTCACTATACCTGATAAATGCAATTTAAACTGAAGTATTAATGTTAGAAATTTTGATAAAAAAATATGCACACAAACACTTGTACATACATATGTGCATAAATATGGATAATTGGGAGCATAGAGGACAGCAGTAAAAATAAATATATCGACTAAACACTGATCCACTCATAGGCACCTTCTACTTTCTCTCATTCTCATATCCATCCACTCTCATACCACATTCAAACCATTCATACATGCCCATATGAAGACCCATATATCCAAAAGTACACACAGACTTACACTGACATACACACATATAAATATAACTAGAATTATAATATAATACTATAAATATTATTGGAATAATACCAACCCTACAATAATCTTGTATATTAATATATTCTGATACTTTAAATATACATGCGATATAATGAACAATATCAAAAACCCTTGTAAGAGTTAAATTGCTTCAGGTCAGTGTTGCCATACATTCACATGAAGAAATCTTGTTGATCTCTTTTGTTTAAAATACATCATTTCTTAAAGATTTGCTCCAGATCTCTAAGGAGTAATTTTTAATTCTTCATGTGAAAGTCATAAAGAACAGAATATTTTGTATAGTGTGTTTCCTTAGATGTCATCACTTATTTCAGCCATTTTATGATTATTTTAGCCTTTGTAAAAGCTTTTGACCTGGCCATCAGAATTCTTGCTGCAACTTTTAAACAAACTTATTACTAAGACATGGAGTTGATAATGAATGACTAGCTGAGAATGGTCATTATGAAATAGTACCTGAGTTGTATACTCAGCAGTAATAGGATTTGCAAAATGAGGCAAAAAAAAAAATTAAAAAACTAACTTATTCTGTTAAGATTGGATTTTAAAACAGAAGAGGTAATTTTATGTAGTAAATGGTTGATTTATTTCTCAAAATACAAAACTCCTACTAACTACCTCTGAATAAAAAATGTTTTTGTGTTCCATATACATAAATGAAGTTTTAATCCTTTAAAATATATGTAGATTTCAGAAATTGATCTAAAGATACATTATAGTTAAGCATATTTTAATATTAATGTTGAATATGTTATAATTTATCAATGAGTTTATTTTTGGTTTCACTGTGAGTCATAATGAGATCAAGCATGGTTTGAACATAGTTTACGTTTGCAACCAAGAAAGTAAACATTTTGCATAATTAAATCATAAATTTTACCTATTATACCTGGACTTCACATCTATATCCTTCAGAAGAGCTCTAACATCCTTAATTGCATCCTGTATTATTTTTGTAAAATAGCTTTGTTTTATAGATTTATTGCACAATTATTTCAGAACAATATGAGGACACAGGAAATCACATTCATTTTTATAAGCGTATTTTTCTTCCCTTATGTTTTATGGCTATGTAAGGAACTATAGTTCTGTATTTTGTATTTTATTTGAATACTGGATATGACATTAATTTAATTGAAATTTTTAAAAACTTAGAGTAGTCCATAGTAAAGAGACTTTATTTCAACCTTTTTGTTAGATGTGGAGATGCACCACCAGATCTCCTATCAGGAAGGTACTGCCTAACAGTGGAAAGGAAGGTCAGCAGCCAGCCTCCAGGTTGTAACTTCTTCAGAGCCTGCCTCAGCTGCAGAGAGCTGCCTTCCCCCAGCTTCCAGCCCTTCCCAGGCTACCTGCATCCAGTGACTGAGAGAGATGAGAGGACAAGGGTCTGATCCTTTGGGCCCAACATGGTATCATCTGATGGGCAACAGTCTCCTGAGAGGTCCCTGCCAGGGTGACCAAGGATTTTCTTGAGCCTGCATTATAGTATATGGGTATTCTACCCAAAGCCCATACCAGCAGCAGCAGCAACTGTGACCTTTTAAAAATTCAAATTCTTGGCCAATCTCAGGACTACTGATCAGATATTCTGGGAGTGACTATCAGCAATTTCTTCGTGATTCTCATGGATGCTTAAGTTTGAGAAGAACCACTGCTCACCTTAATCCTTCCTTCTCTCCCTTCCCATTACAAACATTAATCTCTAATAAATGTTTTACAGCCCAATTCTTTCTCAGCATCAGCTTATTGGGAACCTGACCTGTGACAACTTTGTTGTACCAGTACCTACATGAAACAAGGCTCTTACTATCAACCTGAAGATAAATATACATAACATTTTTAGGCACTCAGGTTTTTAGTATGGTCACATCTTACCTGATAATACCACCCCTTCCCTTTAGGTCCCTGCTGAATGGGTGATGGGAGCTTTATACGGCTTTGATTCTCTGGGTTCCTTTAGCATCCCTTTTATTCTCTTTTAGACTTTATCCATGAAAACAGAAGCCTGCATTTAATCTGTGTTTTGTTTTGTTTTATTTTACTGGACCATGACTTAACTTATACAGAACGTTTACTTTGCACTGGGAGAGGAGTGGGCAATTCTTATACATCAGGAACCTTTACTGTATAAAGGTGGAGACACAATGTTAAAAGATGTGGTAGTATGAGAGCACAAGCCAAGTCTTATGAGAAGTCCTATACTGGAAAATTAACTTAAAAAACCCCACATGTTTAACAAAACTACATTTTAAATACCGCAATTTTTTTTTCATAGTGCACGCAGGTATAAAACAACAGTTATAAAGTACAAAAAAAAGGTAACCACCACATCTAATTAGAATCTGCTAAATTATAACTTAAAAGATATACTGAGGAAATTTTCCATCAATTAAAGGTTTGTAGTTTCCCCTTTAAGATATGAAGTATATGTTTTATAAAAACCTTGAGATTGAAAGCAATATTTAACTCAATACTATAAACAATTCCAAATCACTAATGGGATGCATTTATATAAAACTATTGCAGTATGCCATCTTGAAGATATTCCCACTCCATTGCCCTACAGCCCCCAACCCCAGAGACCCATGCCTGTTGGAATTCAAGCCCTTGTGTAATACCCTGCCACTGAATGTGGGCTGAACTTACTGACTCATTTCTAGTGAGAAGAATATAGCAAAAATGAAGAGATGTCACTTCTGATCAGGTCATCAAAAGACTGCGCCTTAGTCTTTAGCATTCTCTCTTGCTCTGCCTTAGATTACCTGCTCAGACGAAACCAGCTGGCATGTTCTCCTGTGGAAAGGTTCATGTCACTATGCCTAGAAGCGGATCTTCTGAGGCATGCCAAGAATCATGAGAATAAGCTTGCACATGAATCCTACTTGAGTTGAAATAATGAGGTGCCTGCAGTCCCAGCTGACACCTTGAGTGCAGTCTCTTCAGTCTCTTGAGATTAGGCAGAAATACCCAGCAAATCTGGCTTCTGGACCCACAAAGACTGTGAAATAATAAATGTCTGCTGTTTCCAACCACTAAGTTTTGGGGTAATTTATTAGGCAGCAATATTACTAATAGAGATTTTGGTGCTTGGATGGAAGACTGCCATCACAAAGACCTCACACGTGGCAATTACTTTGAAATTAAGCAATAAACCTTGGGGAGGGTGTTCGTGAAGACATCAAGTGCCTCGAACACACTATTTGTGGAATTTTGAATTTCCTATAGGGTGAGGACCTATAGGAAAGAGAAGAAAATCTCTTTGAAAACTGGAAGAAGGAGAATCCTTGTTATTTAGTGGCAGAAAGATCAGCAACACTCAACTGGATTGTGTGGTAAGTAGAAAATATGCCTGCGTTATCTCTCAAAAGAGATGTCTAAGAAAAGTTTTGAAGATGAGGTCTGGTTTTATGCATGTTGGTAAAGTGAAATGTAAGAGAAAAGAGATAAATGCAAAGAAAGACCAAAAAAAAAAAAAAGCCAGAGCTTGATCATTTAAAAAGTCTTCGGCCTCTCCACACCACACATATGCTAAAATTAAGATAGTACCAAACGAGAGGAGGCTATTGTACCTGCAGGAAGCAGGCTACTACATCTGCTTAAACGCAAAAAAAAGTCTTAACTTTTGTGTAAAAGGAAATGACTCCCAGCGTGAAACCAGGAGCCCAGGAAGAAGACATGAGTGCCAAGGAGAATTTTTCCTGGGCCTTGGGATATAATCAAGGAACTTCCAACATGTGGATAGATTAGAATTCTTAAGGGAAAGTGACTACTCTGTACCTCTCATTTCCCCCTTTACAACCAGAATATCTATAGCACTTACCTTATGCCCAGCTCACTACTAATGTTAGTTAGGTATATTGAGAGCAAATAACATTCCTTTCTGCCTTCTTGGTTCTACAGATTGAGAGGAACTATAATTGAAGAGCTGTGCTAAGGAAACACAGCTGAAGGGCTTCATCCAAGCATGGACCTGATTTAGATGATGAGATTCCTGGCTTTAAGCTGATTCAGTAATGAAATAAAGAGCTCTTTAAGGAGAAAGAGATGATGTATGTCAGAGAATAAAATTATTTTGAAATGGGAAAGAATTTCAAAAACTATCCAAAATTCATTACTTTTTAAAATCATGAGAAGATAAAGTAAATTTTTATAACACTTTGAAATTAAGTAAAAAGTTAATTTTTAATCCAAAGTCAGAAAAAAGAAAATGAAAAACAAGTTGAATGTCCACTAGTATTCTTAAACAGAATTTCTTGGAAAGTTTGAAAAATAAATCATTTTTATTTTATTCCTCAAAATTATCAGTTCAAAACGTCTCAAATGTTAGAGGTGGCAATTTAATTCAGAATAGAGTTAATGGAAAATATAAATAAAGATTGTGTGGACAATTTCAAAGAGAAATTACTTAGAGATTATAAGTGCATATTACAAAAATCCTAGTGTTTTATTTAGAAGTAAAATGGAGGGGCCCCTGGGTGGCTCATTTGGTTAAGTGCCCAACTCTTGATTTCAGCTCAGGTCTTGATCTCAGGGTCATGAGTTAAAGCCCTGCATACTTAAAAAATAACAATCTAGAAGTAAAACGGAAATGAAAGATATTTAGCAAAATAAAAAAGGTATTTCTCCTTAAAATTACATATTTGTATAGTATTTTAATATAAATATATTTTTTAAAAATAAGGGAACAATAAAGATTCCTAACTCAAGTCATTTTCCTTAAATGAGTTATGAAGTTTTCCTTAAACTAAACTTACAAATAGGAGTCTAGAATATATGAAGGTATCATCATAATACTCTCTATTTAAATAATAAACTATCTACCAGCCAACCAATAAGCAAACAAAAGAAACAACTTTGGGGGACATTGGGTATTTTGCATGCAGGAAGGACATGAATCACTGGAGACCAGAGGGTATACTTGGATCAGTGTCTCTATGATGGCCCCCAACATTTATCATCTCTTTGTATTCACAGCCTTGTATAATATCCCAACTTTGTGTATATGCTGAACTTACTGACTCACTTCTAATGAACAGAATACAACAGAATCGATGGGATATCATTCTGAAATTACATTATAAAAAGTTTTTTGTGGGGCACCTGGGTGGCTCAGTAGGTTGAGCATCTAACTCTTGATTTCAGCTCAGGTCATGATCTCATGGGTCGTGAGATCCAGCCCTGCCTTGAGCTCTGTGCTCAGCAGTGAGTCTCCTTGAAATTCTCTCCCTCTGCCCTTCTCCGTACTCACTCACTCTCTCTCTCAAATAAATAAATCTTAAAATAAGTAAGTAAATAGGTAGGAAGGTAAGTAAGTAAACAAATAAACAAACAAATAATTAAATACATAAGGTTTTTGTCTGGGGTACTTACCTGCCATCTATTGAGGCAGCCAGGTTGAGAGAGGTCCCTGTCACTGAGACTGCAGGTAGATCTGAGGCTTTCCAGCAGCCATCCAAGTAAATCTGAAGCTAATCCATTCCCCCCTGAGCTGTAACATGGCTACAGCCTTTATCTACACCTTGACTACAGTCTTATGAGAGACTCTGCCATAGGAAAATATAGCTAACTCCTCCCAGATTCTCAGCCTACAGACACTGTGAGGTCATAAACATTTCTTTTTGCGGGCTGCTAAGTCTTGGGATAATTCAGTGCACAGCATTTGGTAAGTCATAAGGCAAGCCATAGAATGGACGAAAATATTTTCAAAACTCAAGAACAAGAACATAATTTCTTCCTCATTTTTATTAGATTATGTTCTTGTTATTATTGAGCTACAATGTTCTTTATATATGTATGTGCAAGTCCTTTATTGGATATATGTTTTGAAAATATTTTCTTCCATTATACGATTTGCTTTTGTATTTGCTTACTGTGACTTTTGAAGAGCATCATAATTTTAATTTTGATAAAGTCCCATTTATCAGTTTTTTTAAATTTTTAGCTCATAATTTTCATGATCAGTCTACAAATCTAGCCCAAGGTCACCAGACTTTTTTCCTTTGTTTTATTCTAGAAGTTTTCCAATTTTAGTTTTTACATTTATGTCAGTAATCAATTTTGAGTTAAGTATTGTAAATGATATAAACTAAGCTTTTTTTTTTTTAGAATTGTATAAACTAAGTTTTTAAGTTCATTTTTTCCCATGGGCTCTTCAACTTTCCCATCACTATTTTTTAAGATTGTTCTTTCCACACTGAATTTCTTTGCCACGTTTGTCAATATGAAGTTGATCATATCCATGTAGGTTATTTCTGAACTCTCTATTCTGTGCCACCAATATATATGTATATGTATATTTACATAATACCACACTAACTTAATTATTGCAGCTTTATGGTAAATCTTGAAATCAGGCAATTTAGATTCTTTAACTTCGCTCTTCTTTTTCTAAATTGATTTAGCTTTTCTAGGTTCTTCACATTTTCTTATCAACTTTAGAATTAGCTTAGCAATTTCTGAGAAAAACTCCCAGTAGGGTTTTTATGAAATCTAGTGTTTGCAGTGTTTAAATATTGCTGTTTGCTAAAGATTAGTAGTATACACAAGAAAATAACTTAGCTTTGAAAACTGCTTACCCTAGGAAAATATAAATTATTAATTAGACACTAATATGGAAAAATATCTTGGCCAATTGGTTTGTAATCAATAATTTTCTTCATTAAAATACATGAAATCAGCAATAATTTTTTAATGTAAGAAATACAATATTGTCTAACTCCCTTTCTGCATCTAACTTTACATCATTAAAATGTCCTCACTCAATTACAAGTGAAAATTAAAATGTTGGTGCAAATTAACAAGACTTGCTATAATAAACATAGTGTAGACCCTTCTTGATATTCTTAATATTCATTAATGTGACATCAACACATTTTATTTGTATATTATTACTTTTCATTAGAAACATAATTAGCACTCTTATTCTTCTCAGACACACCACTTAATTAGTGTGATGATACAGTTCTCAAGAGAGAGCAATATATAGTTCCGCATGGCTAAAAGCAAAGTTTTCCTTAAGTCTGTCTTAAAAGTAACTGGCTTAAAGTGCATATAGTTCTCATACGTGTTTAAACTGTTTAAATAATAGGATCCGAATTTAATATTACACATCCAAAAATTTTTAGGCTTAAGTAACACATTTATAAATAGTCACAACATCCTATCATCTCTTTTGGTCCATAGTTATAATACATAGCCTTGATATAGAGGCATCACTAGATATTTGCACCTTTATTGGTTGGAATGGCAACAGGAAATCATGGAATCTTGGAGAAATATGTTTAGGTATTCTGCCCTCTGCGGAGCAAAGGTTCTGAAATATCTCAACCTGACACTGTTCCCACTGAGTGAGCTGAAAAGGGCAGGCAAGGGTCCCCAGTACTTACAGGTATGTTAGGTTATCTGTTAGTTTCTCCGGATAGTCAGTATGGGATAGTCAATTGGCTAATCATATTTCACAGTTAGTATGTTTAGACTGATCCATACATCTGAAACATTGACCATTTACTACATCCACTGCTACTAACCTGTATCACCACCATTTCTCAGCTAGATCATTATAACAGATTCCTAACTGGTGTTTCCTTGCATTTCTACTGTCTATTTTTTACTCAAAAGCCAGAGGGAGTTTTCTAAATTCAGATCATCTCATTCTATTGTCCAAAACTACTCAGTTGGCTCTTCATTTCACTCAAAGCAAAAGCCAAAGTTTTCACAATGATCTTTTCTAAGATTTGTGATTCTCAGTAAAGTTAGGTTTCTACTTCTTTCAAGACAGTATTAAAGGCCACAAGAATAAGCCAACACAATTCTACAATCTGACATTTTTTCTTCTCAGTTCTCTAAAATTCCAAACCCTGGAGGCATATGATATATGTCCTCCACCAACACACACACAAATAAAGACGGCCAAATTCCCACGTTGTTGGTGGAGGAATATTCACATCCATCTAATGACACCAAACATTTCATACTTTAAAGTCTGTCAGATGTAACATTCTACTTCCAAGTAACAGACCAAGTATTAGGATACTTTTTTTTCTTTTTTTTTTTTAGTAAACTCTATACCCAGCATGGGTCTGGAACTTACCACTCTGAGATCAAGAGTTGCATGCTCTACTGACTCAACCAGCCAGACAGCCCTTTAGGATGCTTTTGACTGCACATGATATTTATATACCATGAAGTAGTCTAATATAAGAAAATATAGCGCCTATCTTTTTTTAAAGATTTTATTTATTTATTTAAGAGAGAGAGCATGCAAATGGGGGGGAGGAACAGAGGGAGAGGGACAAGCAGACTCTGTGCTGAGCATGAAGCCCAACAGGCTCAATCCCACAATGCTGAGATCATGACCTGAGCCAAAATAAGAGTCAGAGGCTTAACTGACTAAGATACCCAGACGCCCCAATGTAGTGCCTATCTTAAAGGAGAATTTGAAGAGGGGAATTGAATTCAGGCCTCTCTTTTCCTATTAACTTGATGTTGCTTCCTACTGTGTGGGTTTCTTTGCGGGAGCTCCACAGATGGGCTTGCAGATGAGATGACAACCAGAGTCCCCGATGTCGCCTTTAGCAGATTTAGAGGGGTATTTTTTGTTACTTAAAATCAGTGTTTGAGAATGTATTTCAATGGTGCTCTTTAGATAATATGCCCATTTTTTTGTTCACAAACATTGCTAAAGAAGGAAAGAGAAACATTATTTGGCCTGATCTTGATCATTGTTCCTCTAAAACCTGGAAATCTGGACTGTTGCAGTGCCTGAGGAGGGTGATTCAATGTGTAAGAGTGATTCCTCAAAAGAAAGGATGCTACATATTCCACCTAGGTGTGGCTGAGAAGACGAAAATTCTGATTTGTTTGCTGTTACATAGAGTGTCTGGACTTAAGTGATAAGATATGGGAGTTAGTAACATTTGTCACTTGCAAATTCTGCATCTTTCACTATAACAAGGATTTCTATCGTGAACAAGAATGTACCATTTTCTTAGAAGAAATTAGCAATAGGCTCAGTATTGAATTTTTGCTCTCAAGAAACTTTATGGATGACCCATATCAGTGAATAGTTAGGGAACTACTATGGTACTTAAGAAAATATAATATGATTTGAAAGCCATACACGGGTAAGGCCTCAAAAAGTTTAAATTCCATAATTGAAACAAACTGCTATAATTATTAACAGAAAGAAGAAAGCTTTTTGGATCTAAGAACTTAAAATCTGATGGTATTTTGCAATATAAAAAAATAACCAATTATAACATAATACCAACAAAACAAAAAATATGGATCCCATATAACAAAGATATATATAAAAACTTTATGCATAATTTTAAAATTCTATTAAAGAATATAAAAAGATACATAAATGCATACATATACCATGTTCATAGAGTGATAAAAAATATCAATATTGTAAAGATGCCATTCTCTCCAAAATGATCTATAAAATTAAATCAATAGAAACCAAAATATGAAATTATATAAAGGGCTCTTAAAATTCACATGGAAAAATAAGTGCCCACAGTGAGAGAAAGCAATTAAAAAGAACACACATATGAGAAGCCAAGGAAAATGTACCCTAACAGATATTAAGTGATCTGATGCCATTGCAATTAAAATAATGAATAACTGATATATATAGACCAGAGTCCAGCAATCATTATGATTTATATAGAGGCATCATCATAAATAAATTTGAAAGTAATAGAATTTTCAATAAATTATTTTGGGAAATTTGACTCACTTTATTTTAAAAAACAGATTTTTATCATTATTACTAATTCACATCATATATGAAAATATGTGTTCCCAGATGGATTAAAAACCCAGATATGACAAGCAAAATTATAAAACTCAGGAAGATAAAGCTGAAGATGACTTCATGGAGTGGGAAGGATTTCTAACTCAGGACCAAAAAACACACTCTAAGGTACATTTTTGATGAATTTAACTACAAAATATAATAAGAAATGCATGCCCATTTAGCTACTGTAACTTTGATCTAAACAATCTCTATATCCAATATAAATTCATCAATAATTATTATGTAATTAATAAATTAAAATTAAAAAGTGCTAAACTTAAAAGTGTTATTGGAAATACAAAAAGTAAATAAAACAAAAATCCCTGTTTTGAAGAAAGTGACATGTGCATTAGTAATAACTATAATTCCAAGTAGAATTTGATATTTTTAAAAGATTTTATTTATTTATTATTTGACAGAGAGAGAGAGAGAGAGAACTAGCAGGAGGAGAGGGAGAGGGAGAAGGAAACTCCCCCCTGAGCAGGGCTCCATCCCAGGACCCTGGGATCATGACTAAGCAGAAGACAGACGCTTAACTGACAAGTGACTGACCCACCCAGGCACCCCTGATTTTGATAGATTTTTAAAAATAACTCAAATTACTGATCATTTTTTCCCACCTTATATCTTCTAAAGTACAATTTGTGGAAAATATGTTATCTTCTATTTCCGATAATCATTCAGCATGAAAGATATGTTTAATAATTTTATATGAATTCTTATTTATGATACTACCAGTCAAACTTACTAATACATTTGCAAAGCTGCTTCAGAATATTTATTTATTTCTACTTAACTTTAAGATAACCTAAAACTTTAAATATTGTGTAAAAAGTATCTAGGCTTCCTGCCCCCCACCATGACTCTATTATGAAAATTTCTCTGTAAGCCATATGGACCAGACCAAAGAAAATTCATTTAATATACTACAAAAGGCTGTACTCCTCTCTTTAATTAGGACTTTAATGACAACAAATTAAATCACATTAACCACTGCATCCCAAGCTAGCCATAAAATTATTAACTCTAATGCTTAGATTTAATTAAACATTTTGTCATCCTTTTCAACCTGGCAAAGATGTACACCCTTTTCCCATGTCTAGTTTTAAGGAAAGAATGATAAATAGCTAATAAATTATAATTGGTTTTATTATTTTTATAGCCAGAAAAATTAGGTATTTTAAATATGCACTTTAGCTTATCTGGAATAACCTAAAAATGACATCAAGATATAACCAAGTAACATTGTGGTATTCATTCTGTTATATTCAGTTATAATGTGTTGAATGACCAACATTTACCAAATGCACAGCATAATGTATCACATATTGTAAATGTTCAGTAAATATCCATTTATTTTCTATTGTTTTTTCTCTTAAGACAAAGATAACATATACTCATTTATGGAATACTGTAATAATCTCCTAACTATGCTCTTCACCACCAGCTTCTCTCCTTTGAATTATTCCTGAATAGTGCTGCTTGCTTATTCTTTCAAAAGCACCCTCAAATGATGTCTCTGTTCAAGAGTCACCAATTCTCCACTGCCCATAAGAAAAATGTCTATATTCATTACCTTACTTAATGTCTTTTATAATCTTGCACAAATAGTTTTTCAACTATATCAACTAATATCCTATAGGAAATATGCATTTAAAGATCAAGTGTCTACCTAGTCAATAACTACCTTGTAATTTACTCAAATCATCAAGTACCTAAGATGCATCAGGTATCACTTTTGTCACCTTTGTTCATCTAGTGTAAATCACATGACATCCTCTGTTTATTCAAAATATTAAAAGTCTGTGTGTCTTTCATGTCTCAGAACAGACCCCACCTGTACCATGAAAGCTTTCTGGACTCAGTCATCTCTACTTGAGCCAGGAATCTATATTCTGTACCATCAGAAATATTGACATAACATGCTTCTTTGTGTTGTGTTGTGTACTTTCTCATATTATTTTATGTTTTGAAATTTGTTGGTTTGTTTCACTATAATTCATATGTGTATGTCTTAAAAGATCATTAGTCCCTTCAGTGCAGAGACAAATACAGAATATGAGTAAGAAATTCTTCCTGCGTTCAAGTGCTTTTAGGTCCCAAATAGGCAACAGATAACCACTCAAATATTTTCCTCTGCTATATGGCTCATCAGGCATATCAATACACACAGACACACACACACACACAGACACACACACACACACTAAGCTGTCATACTAACTTCAAGAAAGTACTTCTCCATAATTTACTTACATTTTCCTCTTTGACTCACTCTTCAACTATCTTTAACGACCCTCCTATCTTTTGTTCTCTTTTCAAAATTCTAATATCTTTCTTCTTCCTCACTCTCTGTTGATGACCTTGGTTTCTATTTCATTGATTAAAACAAACAAAGAAACGTGACTCCCAGCTTTTTGTCTACTTATCTATCTGAATCTGTTTCTGTATACTCTGCCTTCCCTCCTGTTACTATAGTTAACCTGTTCTAGGTCCTGTCTCGACAAACATTCCACTTGTGTCCTAATCTAAGGTTATTATACATCCTTAATTTTCCCAGGATAGTCTTGGTTTACAGATGTATTTCTTATGTAATTAACACTAGTATGATTATATACATAAAGTTCAATAAAAGAAAATTTCATTGTCAGTATTTTTTTAGGCTATTATTACTTGTTTTTATTTTTCATGGGGATAACTGAAAATGATTTCTTTGTATAGAGGAAGAAAGTGTTAAGAAATGATCTATTCTTGATGTTGAGTACATTAAGTATGCTACTGTCTCCATGTAGATAAATCCAATGATTAATTTCCTCTCGACCACCTATCAGTAAAGTTAACAAAGCTGATCACATCCTCCTCCTTGAACATCCTTTCCCTCAGGACATCATTCTCTGAAGTGTTTCTCCCCCTCATCAACCACCACTTTTTAGTTTTACCTCTTTTCCTGGCACCCCTTCATCTATCTGACCTCTAACTGTTAGAGGCTCACCTTAGATTTTATTTTATCTATGTCAATGCTTATTCCCAAAGTTATCTCATCCAGAATCAAAGCTCTTAATAAAGTATAATTTCAAAAATGTTAAAATTATGATTCTTTGAATTAGTTATTAAAATAGACAAATTTCTAGCCAGACTGATCAGGGTAAAAAAGAGAATAGAAACAAATTACAGAGTAGAAATATAAGGACTAGTAGAGGGGATCTCACTACAAATGCTGTAGAAATTAAAGGATAATAATAAAATATGAAAAATTTATGTCCATAAATCTTATGATATAAATTAAATGAACAAATTACTTAAAAATTAGGAACTATCAAGGGTCTGGGGAAGCATGCAATATCTGGTACCTGTTCCAGCAGCTCCTACATTCCTGCCCCACTAAACAGAGCTCTCCATGCTTTCTTACAAGTTCCCAGGGACTCTCAAGGAAACAGTTTGCAAGTGACTGTGAACTCCTCTTGTGTCTGGACTTCTAGTCATCCTAAACTGATACACTAATTCACATAGCATTTAGAAAATTTGTTAAAATCATAACTGATTTTTTTTCTTAGCTATTTTTATGGCAGTTAGCTCTGACATGCTCTAATAAAGTTGAAACATTTCCTGTGATCTGTTTCTCCTTGGAGCAGTTTGTCATTCTTTGAAACTTGGGTTATTTGGTGGCCTTACAACATCAGCTCTTTGATGGTTTTAAGGCACAGTATGATATATATATATTTTTATATATATCATATATATATGTATAATGTATATATATATTTTAATATATGTATAATCTATATATATATATTTTATATTGTCTGGTTCTTTCTCATTGTTAGAAAGGCAGTGATGTTCTCTTATAGTTTTTGACTAGGGCACAAACATAACTTCCAGGCACTTGTTAAATTATATAAATTTTTAAAATGCTTGATTGCTTAATATTTACAATTGTTCTTGTTTTAAAATTTAGCTTTTGCTGTTGTTGCATTCTTTTTATTTGCAGCTTTATTGAGATTTAAATGATTTACCAAAAAAAACCCTGCCCATATTTAATGTATACAGTTTGATAATTCTGGACATATTTGAACACCCATGACACCATCACCAAAATCAAGGTAATAAACATATGCATCACCTCCCCGAATATTCTTGTGTCCCTTTGCTTTGTGCATGTTTGTGTGTAGGTGTATGTGTGTGGTAAGAACAAGTAACATGAGATATCACCTCCCAACAAATTTTTAAATGCACATACTATATTTTCAACTATAAGCACTATATTGCACTATAAGCACTATATTGTATAGCAGGTCTCCAAAACTTATTTATCCAAACAACTTGCCATTTTCCCCTATCCTAAGCCCCTGACAACAACCACCATTCTACTTTCTGATTCATCTATGTGTCTTTCTGTGACTGACTTACTTCACTTAGCATGTCTTCAAGGTCTATTCATGTTGTGACAAATGGCACGACTTCCTTCTTTTTAGAGGCTGAATAACATTCCATTATATGTATATATTGTATTTTCTTTATCCATTTGTCTGTCAATGGACATTTGAATAGTTTTCATATCTTGACTATGGTGAATAATGCTGTAATGATCATGGGAGTGCAGATATCTTTATGAGATCCTGATTTTAATTCCTTTATCCAAAGGAATATCCAGGAGTAGGATTGCTGGATCATATGGTAGTTCTATTTTTAATTTTTTGAGGACTCTCCATACCATTTTCCATAGTGGCTACACCAGTCTGCACTACCACTAACAGTGTACAAGTGTTTCTTTTTCTCCACATCCTCACCAACTCTTGTGGGTTTTTTCTGAGTAATATAGCCATCCTAACAGGTGTGAGATGATATCCCATTTTACTTTCAATTTGCATTTCCTAATTCATGATGATGAGCACCTTTTCATATACCTTTTGGGCATTTGTATGTCTTCTTAGAGAAATGTCTGTTCAAGTCATTTGCTCATTTCTTTTAATCAACTTGGTTTTTTTGCTATTGAGTTGCAGGAGTTCCTTATATATTTTGAATGTTAATTTTCTATCATGTGTGGTTTGTAAACATTTTCTCCCATTTTATAGGTTCCCTTTTCATTCTGTTGGTGGTTTCCTTTGCTGGGTAGAAGATTTTCAGTTTGATATAGTACCATTTGTCTATTTTTATTTTTATTGCTTGTGCTTTTGGTGTCATGTGCCATAAAATCGTTGCCAACACTGATGTCATAAAGCTTTCCCCTACGCTTTCTTCTAGGAATTTTACAGTGTCAGGTCTTATGTTTAAGTCTTTAATCTATTTTGAGTTAACTTTTGTTGGTGGTATAAGATAGGGGTCCAATTTCATACTTTCGTATGTTGATAACCAGTTTTCCCAATACAATTTGTTGAAGAAACTACCTTTTCCCCATTGGGTATTATTGACACTCTTGTTGAAGTTCAGTTGCCCATAAAATGTGTGGATTTATTTCTGGGTTCTCTAGCCTGTTCCATTGGTCTATATGTCTGTCTTTATGTCAGTACCATATTTTTTTTTTAATTACTATAGCTTTGTAATATAATTTTGAAATCAGAGAGTGTGATCCCTTTAGCCCTATTCTTTCTCAAGATTGTTTGGCTATTCAGTCTTTTGTGGTTCCAAATGCATTTGAGGATTTTTTTTTTTCTATTTCTGTAAGAAATGCCTTTGGGATTTTGATCAAAATAGTACTGAATCTGTAGACTAGTTTGAGCAGTATGGGCTATTTAACAATATTCTAATAGCTTCCCAATCCATGAATATGAGCCATCTTCCATTTATTTGTGTCTCCTTTAATTTCTTTCACCAACGTTCGTACTTTTCAGAGTACAAGTCTTTTACCTTCCTGGTAATTCTATTCATAAGTATTTTATTCCTTGGGATGGTACTGTAAATGAGATTTATTTTCTTAGTTTTTTTGTTATTGTTGTTAATGTAAACAATTTACAAGTAACAGCAATAGCAATATAAATCTGATAGTGTCTATACATTTTACCTTCTTGCATAAAACCTTTCAAAATATAAACTCCTCAACATATGTGCTGTCCATACTCTGGCTAGCACTCTGTTATTTCTCTTAGGAACTCAGTACGTGTTGTACTACAATCCCTTCCCTATATTCACAAAAGCCAAATCTTTTTTATTCTTTATATCACAGCTTACGTCTTCATTCTGGATATCTCTGGATATCCCATCAAAATGATGACCTCACACACATGTCTGTTATTTACTCTCAAAGAACTTTCCACTCTTTCATAAGAGCAGCTATATAGTTTTCCTTCTCCCTGAAGAATATTTAACATACCTGCTGGTGATGGAGTCCCTCAGTTTTTGTTTGTTTAAGAAAGCCTTTTTTTCATCTCCCTTTTTGAAGAGTATCACTGGATATAGAATCCTAGTTGGGTGGGTTTCTTTTTTTCTTTCAACACTTTATATATTTCACTACACTCTTATTTGTATGGTTTCTGATGAGAAGTCTGCTGTAATTATTATCCTTATCCCAGTATAGTTGGTTTTAGTTATAGAAGTCTTTGGCTTCCTTCAAGATTTTATCTTTGTCTTTGTCTTTCTGAATTTTGAATACACTATGCCTAGGTGTAGAATTTGGGATATTTATCCTGCTTGGTTTACCTGAGCTTCCTGGATCTGTGATTTGGTGTCTGTCATAAATTTGGAAAATTCTTAGCTATTATTACTTCAAATATATCCTCTATTCTACTGTCTCTTTCTTCTCCTTCTGCTATTTCAATTGCATGCATGTTATACCTTTTGTAATTGTCCTACAGTTGTTGAAGGTTTTTTTGTTTGTTTTATTCTTTTTTTCTCTGCATTTGCCTGGGAAGTTTCTATTGACCTATTTTAAGTTCAATGATTCTTTCCTCAGCCATGTTAAGTCTACTGATGAGCCCACTGGAGGTATTCTTCATTAGTGTTACAGTGTTTTTGAGTTCTAGCATTTCCTTTTGATTCTTCCTTATAGATTTTACCTTTCTGCTAACAATAGCCATTGTTCTTTAATGTTTTTGACTTTTCTCATTAGAGCCCTTAACATATTAGTCATACTTATTTCAAATACCTTGTCTGATAATTCTAACATCTGTGTCATATTTGAACCCAGTTCTTATGTTTGCTTTGTCTCTTTCAACTATTTATTTTTGTCTGTTACATGCCTAATAATTTTTTTGTTCATGTCAAACATGATGTGGTACCCAATAGGAACTGAAGTAAATAGGTCTTTAGAATGAGGTTTTGTCACTTTGGCTTTGTTTAATGTTTGCTGTGCTGTAGCTTCAACTTTGTCTAATGGTCTTCTTTTTGTCTCTTGTTTTTGTTGGCTTGGGCTTCCTTAAGTACTCTTCAGAGTCTGTCTCAAGCTTTTTCAACTGTCACCCAGAATTACTATAGTGGAGCCCTTTCGGTGTGGTGGTAAGGTGTGGTGGTAAGGTGTGGTGGTAAGGTGTGGAGGAAGGGAAGCATTCTATAATCTTATGTATAAATATGTCATTTAGTGAGCCTTTGACCCACATCTGTGACCCTCACAAGTGTTTCTTCTCCTCCTTCCCCTTTTGGTGAAAGAAGACTTCAGGGTGCTGAATGAGACATGCCCTGTGGAATAAGGCTCTGGTAAAATCTTTTCCCCTAGAGAGTAGGCCTTTGTTATGGAAATTGCTCAGGCACTATTTCTCTATTGTTAATCTTCCCCTATTCCCATGTGAACCATGAGAGGATCTTTCCTGGCTTTTCACTGTGAGAACCCAGTAGAGTTCCTGAAGGTAAAAACCCACAGGGCAGGGTGGCCTGGGTGGCTCATTCAGTTAAACATCTGTCTTCAGCTCAGGTCATGATCCCAGGGTCCTGGGATGGAGTCCCACATGGGGCTCCCTGCTTGGTAGGGAGTCTGCTTCTCCCTCTCCCTCTGCCCCTCCCCTCTGCTCCTGAGTAAATAAAATTAAAAAAAAAAAACAGGGTGTGACTCCTAAGACTGCAACACCCAGTTGTTTCTCACTCTTCGTACACATTCAGCCTAGAGCAATTTGTCAAAAGCGCTATTTATTAATTTTTTTAATTATGTTCAATGCTATTTAAATGTTCCTATTAGTTTATGCCTCCAGCAGTGTCTGTGGATTTGCCCATCTCTCCAGATTTTAGACTAGCAGTCTGTCCTTGGATCTCAGTTCTTTAATGGCCTTAGAAAAGTCATTGGTTTTCAGTTTGTTCAGCTTGTTTCTTGTTATAAGGGCAGGAGTACCATTTCCAATTACATGTCAGAACTGAAATTGTAAGTTCTTATGTATTTATTTGTACATTTATTACTTCTTTATTCTTCCCTCCAAAAATTATACATTACTTGCGGACAATAATTATAGGTCTTCATTATTGTGGACCCAATCTCTAGCACAGATTATGGCATATGATAGCTATTCAATTAATTTCTTTGAATTAATGAAAATTTAATATTGCATATAAGAGAAGCATTTCACGATACTATCCCAGAGTATATGTTCCATTGCTAATTTCAACTTTGTGGAGAAAAAAAAATCAAATGGATATTTGGTGAAAATTACACTTTGATTATTAAAAAATTCTAACTTCTTCCAGTTGGGAAAATTTTCATATAAATGCTGCCACAGTGATCATTCCTTTTATATGTGCATGTAATCAGCAGTCTTATAGTTAGAAATTATGAACTGCAGTAAAAAACTTTAGAAAAAAGACATCTTTTAAAAATATCAAAAATTTGGGCACCTGGGTGGCTCCGTCGGTTAAGTGACTGCCTTTGGCTCAGGTCATGATCCCAGGGTCCTGGGATCGAGTCCCGCATCGGGCTCCCTGCTCTGCGTGGAGCCTGCTTCTCCCTCTCCCACTCCCCCTGCTTGTGTTCCCTCTCTCGCTGTGTCTCTCTCTGTCAAATAAATAAATTTAAAAAATAAATAAATAAATAAAAATAAAAATATCAAAAATTTAAACTTGATTAATAGTCAAAGAATTTTAAAATTGTTAGATCTCTTTCAAAAACCAGATAAGCAATCATTATAGAAACAAACTCTTCATGTTTCCTGATCCTCTGTCATAGAACATTAAATGAAATAATTATAAAAGCTTTGTTATAATGTAAATTATAAATGGCTTTAAAATGAACCAGAAAGGGAAGCTACAGGATTTTCCATAAGAATCAAGGTTTTTTCCTAAAATAAACTGCTGTATCCTTTCTAAATTTAAAAATATGTATAATTCTACTTCATAGAACTACAATCCACTTTGGAGAGATAATAAACCCCAGTTATGGAATCAATTTTAAAAGCTTACAGTCTTAAATGCACAGCTGATGTTCACTTCAGTTTATGGATTTACACAGACTTCCTACGATCTGTAAACCAGTTCTCTGAGTATAGTGAAATAAAACTCTACCCATCATTGGTGCCTTATAATAAGCACTACCATTCATTTTGCTTTCAATGTCAAAAAAAATCAATTAAAAAATATTAGTAGTGTTTATTTTCATGACACAAATATAAAGAAAAGTACAATAAAACTTGAAATAAAGAATCAATTATGTAAAAACAAAACACCCTTATAATAAAGTTAAATGTATATACGTACCTTGATCATTTTGGAAACATAGCTTTATGATATTTTATAAGTCATCCCAGTAGAGCCTGTAGCCACTGATTATCCTTTCATTTTACTGAGGGGTAATACAGGCAAAAATGCTACATAGGGCCAACATTACTTAATGGATATTGTGAATGTTATCTGAATAATCTCAGTTATATTGCTGAACCCAGTATGAGTACCATTGTTTATAGCAACATTTCTCAGAATAAAGTCCTAAACTAGTAGCATCAGCATTACCTGGGGACTTGTTAGAAATGCAAATTTTCTGGCTCCACCAAAGGCTACTGAATCAGAAACTCTGATATGTATTTTTTTAAATTTTTTTATTGTTATGTTAATCCCCATACATTACATCATTAGTTTTAGATGGAGTGTTCCATGATTCATTGTTTGTGCATAACACCCAGTGCTCCATGCAGAACGTGCCCTCCTCAATACCCATCACCAGGCTAACCCATCCTCCCACCCCCCTCCCCTCTAGAACCCTCATGTTTGTTTTTCAGAGTCCATCGTCTCTCATGGTTCGTCTACCCCTCTGATTTCCCCCCCTTCATTCTTCCCCTCCTGCTATCTTCTTCTTTTTTTCTTTTTTTCCTTAACATATATTGCATTATTTGTTTCAGAGGTACAGAAACTCTGATATGTATTTTAACAAGCCATCCAGGTATCTCTGAAAAAAAACTCTAATGTTGGAGAACTGCTATTCTGGACATCTGGCTTACCCCTTTAGCTGACTTCTCATACCTCCACGGGTGAGGACCCTCCATCTTCAAAGCCAGCAATGGCAGGCCAAGACCTTCTTATGCTTTGAATCTTTCCTCCTTCTTCTCTCTGACCACAGCCTGAGAAGATGTTTCTACTCTTGAGGATTCATGTGATTAGATTGGCCCTACTTAGTAACCCAAGACAATCACCCATCTCAAGATCTTTAACCTTCATCACATCTACAAAGTCTCTTTTGCCATGTAAGATAATATATTTACACAATCTGAACATTACAATGTGAACACCTTTGGAGATGATCTCTGAACTCTATAAGGCAGGTAGGAGGCCAGTTTTCCCAAGAGAGCTTTATAAGCATTGACTCCTTAATGTCAAACTTAGGCATACCTAAAATTTCTAATTATGCTCTAATACAAGGAGTATATATTTAATGAATTTATGCAAATAATTATACTGTCAGAAAAATAAGAGTTTTCAATTTAGAGAAGTCAGGCAGGGAAAATAACATATATACAAATGTTTCATTTACATTTACAGAAGCTTAGTCTATCAAATGTGAATTATAGAGAGCTTAAGAGAAAAAAAGAAAGGGTTTTCTTTTGTATTTAATAAACAAAAAATTTAAATATTAATAATTCCAAATAAAAATCAGTCATCCCTCATCGGCTCATACCTTCTTACCTAATTAGTTCTTGTTCTGCTCTATCTTGAGTTTAGCAGTCTCATGAACCCATCTGCTTTTCAACTAGAATTATGGAATTCCTGACTCAGTTCATTGGTATAAGTTTCAAATTTGTTTAAGTGATATCATCAGAAGCTGGCCCCCAAAAGTAGCTGGAATAGTCCTTTTTCATGGAGTCCTTTTTCATGAAACAGCCCTTCTTTGTTTAAGATGAAGTGCTATAGCCTGTAGCCCATGGCAAGTGCTTCCCGGGAAGTACTGGTGTAAAACAAAAAACTACTGATAGATGACAAAAGACTTGAAATTGCTGTGTTTAAATTAACTTATTACTTATTACTATTAATTTTCAAAAGCAAAAGATCTGATGAGAGTTCATATGAAGAATAGTACAACTGACAATGACATCTAGTTGTTTCTATGTCATGCAAAATGAGATAAAATCAATCCAAAAGCATCTGAGAGAAAACACCTATAAATATGATTACCCCTATTTGAAGAGTGTGGATATTGCATTAATCCATAAAATGGACAACCATAATCATCACACAGAAAAAATCATTAGCCATAATATATAATCGTCCTGAGACATAATATACCTTGAATAGAACAAGCATATAGTTAGAATATGCCAAGTATACATGAAGAATATCCATAAACAAAATTCAGTAGGTCTGGAGTAGGGCATAAACATACATATATTAATAAAGCTCAATACGTAACTGATGTGAATCTCCAACTATGAACCACTGGCCTAGAAAATGCAAAATTTACATTAAAGAAATAAAGTAGCAATCAAGTTAACATTTAAAAAAATTAACTGAAATTATGGCTGATAATACTACACTGTTGATGTCTGCTATCAGGCAATGCAGACACCAGAAGTCTGATAGAAACATATCATGGATAGCTGGACATTGACAAACCTTTTTTTTTTTTTTTTCCAGGAGAGTTAACATACAGTGTTATATTTGTTTCAGATATACAATATAGGGATTCAACAATTCTATATATTGCCCAGTGTTCAGCATGGTAAGTGTACTCTTAATCCCATTCACCAATTTCACCCATCCCCCCTAACCCACCCCTTAACCCATCTCCCCTCTGATAACCATCAGTTTGTTCTCTATAGTTAAGAGCCTGTTTCTTGGATTCTCTCTTTCTTTGTTCATTTGTTTTGTTTCTTAAATTCCACATAGGAATAAAATCATATGGTATTTGTCTTTTTCTGACTGACTTACTTCACTTAGGATTATAACCTCTAGATCCATCCATGCTGTTGCAAATGGCAAGATCTCATTCTCTTTTATGGCTAATATTCCAATATATATACATACCACCTGTTCTTTATCCATTCATCTATCGATGACTCTTGGGCTACTTCCATAATTTGTTTACTGTAAATAATGCTACAATAAACATAGGGATGCATGTATCTTTTTGAATTAGTGTTTTCATATTCCTTGGGTAAACACCCAGTAGTGGAATTACCAGATCATATAGTAATTCTATTTTTAATTTTTTGAGGAACCTCCATACTGTTTTCCACATTGGTTACGCTAGTTTGCATTCCAACCAACAGTGCAAGAGGGTTCCTTTTTCTCCATCTCCTTGCCAACACTTGTTTCTTGTGTTTTTGATTTTAGCCATTCTGACAGGTATGAGGTGATATTTCATTGTCATTTTGATTTGCAATTCTCTGATGATAAGTGATATTGAGCATCTTTTCATGTGTTTGTTGGTCCTCTGTATGTCTTCTTTGGAGAAATGTCTGTTCATGTCTTCTGTCCCTTTTTTAATTGGATTATTTGATTTTTGGATGTTGAGTTGTATAAATTTTTTCATATTTTGGGTACTAACCCTTTATTAGATATATCATTTACAAATATCTTCTCCCACTCACTAGGTTGTCTTTTTGTTTTGTTGACTGTTTCTTTGATGTGAAGAAGCTTTTTATTTTCATGTAGTCCCAATAGTTTATTTTTGCTTTTGTTCCCCTTGCCTTAGGAGACATATCTTCAGTGATGTCAGAGAAATTACTGCCTATGTTCTCTTCTAGTATTTTTATGGTTTCAGATCTCACACTTATGTCTTTAATCCATTTTGAGTTGATTTTTGTGTATGGTCTAAGAACGTGGTCCAGTTTTATCCTTTTGCATATAGTTGTCCAGTTTTCTCAACATCATTGATTAAAGAGACTGTCTTTTTCCCATTGCATATTCTTAATTGAAGATTAACTGACCATATGATCACAGGTTTATTTCAGTCTCTCTATTCTGTTCCATTCATCTATATGTTTATTTTTGAGCCAGTACCATATTGTTTTGGTTACTACAGCTTTGTAGTGTATCTTGATATCTGGGATTATGATACCTCCAGTTTTGTTCTTCTTTGTCAAGATTGCTTTGGCTATTTGGGGTCTTTAGTGGTTCCATACAAATTTTAGGATTATTTTTTCTAGTTCCATGAAAAATGCTGCTGCTATTTTGATAGGGATTTCATTAAATATGTAGATTGCTTTGGGTAGTATGGACATTTTAACAGTATTGGTTGTCCCAATCCATAAGCATGGAATATCTTTCTATTTGTGTTGTCTTCAATTTCTTTCATCAATGTTTTATAGTTTTCAAAGTATAGGTCATTCACCTCTTTGGTTAAGTTTATTCCTAGAAGTCCATCAAAATCCTAAAGGAGAACACAGGCAGCAACCTCTTTGACCTCAGCCGAAGCAACTTCTTCCTAGAAACATCGCCAAAGGCAAGGGAGGCAAGGGCAAAAATGAACTATTGGGACTTCATCAAGATAAAAAGCTTTTGCAAAGCAAAGGAAACAGTCAACAAAACCAAAAGACAACCGACAGAATGGGAGAAGATATTTGCAAATGACATATCAGATAAAGGGCTAGTATCCAAAATCTATAAAGAACTCATCAAACTCAACACCCAAAGAACAAAGAATCCAATCAAGAAATGGGCAGAAGACATGAACAGACATTTTTGCAAAGAAGACATCCAAATGACCAACAGACACATGAAAAAGTGCTCAATATCGCTCGGCATCAGGGAAATCCAAATCAAAACCTCAATGAGATACCACCTCACACCAGTCAGAATGGCTAAAATTAACAAGTCAGGAAACGACAGATGTTGGCGGGGATGCGGAGAATGGGGAACCCTCCTACACTGTTGGTGGGAATGCAAGCTGGTGCAGCCACTCTGGAAAACTGTATGGAGGTTCCTCAAAAAGTTGAAAATAGAGCTACCGTACGATCCAGCAATTGCACTACTGGGTATTTACCCCAAAGATACAAAAGTAGGGATCCGAAGGGGTACGTGCACCCCGATGTTTATAGCAGCAATGTCCACAATAGCCAAACTGTGGAAAGAGCCAAGATGTCCATCAACAGATGAATGGATAAAGAAGATGTGGTATATATATACAATGGAATATTATGCAGCCATCAAAAGGAATGAGATCTTGCCATTTGCAACGACGTGGATGGAACTGGAGGGTATTATGTTGAGTGAAATAAGTCAAACAGAGAAAGACATGTATCATATGATCTCACTGATATGAGGAATTCTTAATCTCAGGAAACAAACTGAGGGTTGCTGGAGTGGGGGGTGGGGTGGGAAGGATGGGGTGACTGGGTGATAGACACTGGGGAGGGTATGTGCTCTGGTAAGCGCTGTGAATTGTGCAAGACTGTTGAATCTCAGATCTGTACCTCTGAAACAAATAATGCAATATATGTTAAGAAAAAAAAAAAAGAAGAAGAAGAAGGTAGCGGGAGGGGAAGAATGAAGCGGGGGAAATCGGAGGGGTAGACGAACCATGAGAGACGATGGACTCTGAAAAACAAACAGGGTTCTAGAGGGGAGGGGGGTGGGAGGATGGGTTAGCCTGGTGGTGGGTATTGAGGAGGGCACATTCTGCATGGAGCACTGGGTGTTATGCACAAACAATGAATCATGGAACACTTCATCTAAAACTAATGATGTAATGTATGGGGATTAACATAAGAATAAAAAAAAAAGTTTATTCCTAGATATTTTATCATTTTTGGTGCAATTGTAAATGGGATTGTTTTCCTAATTTCTCTTTCTGCTACTTAATTATTAGCATATGTAAATGCAATGGATTTATGTATATTGTTTTTGTATCCTGTGACTTTACTGAATTCATTTATTAGTTCTAATAGTTTTTTGGTGGAGTCCTTAATGTTTTTCACATATATATTATCATGTTATCTGCAAATAGTGAAACTTTTATTTCTTTCTCACCAATTTGGATGCCTTTTATTTCTTTTTCTTATGTTGGCTATCTATAGAACTTCCAGTACTAAGCTGAATAAAAGTGGTGAGAGTGAACATCCTTGTCTTGTTCCTAATCTTAGGGGGAAGCTCTCAGTTTTTCACCACTGAGTAATGATGTTAGCTGGGAATGTTTCATATATGGCCTTTATTATGTTGAAGTATGTTCCATCTACACTTTACTTTGTTGAGGGTTTTTATCATGAATGGATGTCGTACTTTGGCAAAATGCTTGTTCTGCATCTATTGAAATGACATATGGTTTTTATCCTTTCTCTTATTGATGGACATATCACACTGATTGTTTTGTAAATTTTGACTCACTGCTGATCCTGGGAATAAATCCCACTTGACCATGGTGAATGATTTTTCTTTTTAATGTATTATTGGATTTGGCTTGCTTGTAGTTTATTGAGGATTTTTGCATCTATGTTCATCAGATATATTGGCTAATAGTTCTCTCTCTCGTTCTTTTTTTTTTTTTTTTGTAGTGTATTTGTCTGGTTTTGGTATCAGGATAGTGCTGGTAGAATAGAATGATTCTAGAAGCTTTCCTTCCTCTTCTATTTTTTTGAAATAGTTTGAAAAGAATAAGTATCAACTCTTCCTTAAATGATTGGTAGAATTCACCTGTGAAGCCATCCAGTCCTAGACTTTGCTTTGTTGGGAATTTTTTGATTACTGATTCAATTTCACTGCTGGTAATCAGTTTGTTCAAATTTTGTATTTCTTGCTGATTCAATTTTCGGAGGTTATATGTTTCTACAAATTTGTCCATTTATTCTGGGTTGTCCAATTTGTTGACATATAATTTTTCATAAAATGTTCTTACAAACATTTGTATTTCTATTGTTTCACCTCTCTTGTTTCTGATTTTGTTTGAGTCCTCTCTGTCTTACTTTCTCTCGCTCTCTCTTTTGATGGGTCTGGCTAAAGGTTTATCAATTTTGTTGATCTTTTCAAAGAACCAGCTCTTAGTTTCATTAATCTGTTTTATTTTTTGTTTTTGTTTTTGCTTAGTTTCTAGTTCATTTATTTGTGCTCTAATCTTTATTATTTCCTTCCTTCTGCTGGTTTTGGGTTTTGCTTGTTCTTCTTTTTCTACCTCCTTTAGGTGTAACATTAGGTTGAGATTTTTCTTGCTGCTTGAGGTAGGCCTGTATTGCTATAACCTTTCCTCTTAGAACAGTTTTTGCTGCATCCCAAAGATTTTGGACCATTGTGTTTTCATGTTCATTTATCTCCACATATTTTTTTATTTCCTCTTTGATTTCTTGCTTGGCCCATTCATCGTTTGGTAGCATGTTATTTAACCTCCATGTATTTGTGGTCTTCCCAGATTTTTTCTTGTGGTTGGTTTCTGGTTTCATAATGTTGTGGGCAGAAAAAAATGTGTGGTATGACTTCAATCTTTTTTAATTTGTTGAGGCTTATTTTGTGGCCTAATATGTCATCTGTTCTGGAGAATATTCCATGTGCACTTGAAAAGAATGTGTATTCTGCTATTTTAGGATGAAATGTTCCCAATATATCTGTAAGATCCATCTGGTCCACTGTGTCAATCAGAGCCACTGATTCCCTTGTTGATTTTCTGTTTGGATGATCTGTCCAAACAGTGTGGTATTAAAGTCCCCTACTATTATTGCCTTACTACTGATTACTTCCTTTATGTTTGTTATTAGCTGCTTTATGTATTTGGGTGTTCCCATGTTGGGTGCATAAATATTTATAATTATTATATCTTCTAGTTGGGTTGTTCCCTTTATGATTATATAGTGTCCTTCTTACTCTCTTATTGCACTTAATGTTTTATACTTTGTGTGATATTAGTATTGCTACCCCAGCTTTCTTTTCACTTCCATTTTTATGATAAATATATTTCCATCCCTTCTCTTTCAATCTGCATGTGTCTTTACATCTGAAATGAATCTCTTGTAGACAGCATATAGATGAGTCTTATTTCTCTAACCCTTCTGTCACCTGATGTCTTTTGATTGGAGTATTTAGTCCATTTACATTCAAAGTAATTATTGATAGGTATGTATTTATTACCATTTGTTACTTGTTTTATGCTTATGCTTGTAGTTCTTTGTACCTTTCTTCTGCTTTCTTCGCTCACAGTTTGCTGGCTTTCTTTAGTGATGTAATTGGATTCCTTTCTTTTATTTTTTATATGTCTATTACTGATTTTTGATTTGTGGTTACCATTAGATTTATATATAACATCTTATGCATATAGCAATCTATATTAAGTTGATGGTCACTTAAGTTTTAATGCATTCTTTATTCCTCTGCCCCAACATTTTAGGCATATGGTGTCATACTTTACGTCCTTTTATTTTGTGAAACCCTTGACTGACTCTTATAGATATACTTATTTTGACTGCTTTTGTGCTTCCTATTTTTCTTACTCCTACTTACAATCTTTCCTTTCCACTCAAAAAATCCCCTTTAATATTTCTTGATTTCTTGTAGGGCTAGCTTAGTGGTCATGAATTCCTTTAGCTTTTGTTTCTGGGAAACACTTTATCTCTTGTTCTAGTCTGAATGATAGCCTTGCTGGATAGAATATTCTTGGATGCAAGTTTTTTTCTTTCAGCATTTTGAATATATCATGCCACTCTCTTCTGGTCAGCAAAGTGTCTACTGAAAATTCAGCTGATAGCCTTATGGGGTTTCCCTTGTATATACCTTTATTCTTTCCTCTTGCTGCTCTTAAAATTCTCTTTTTATCACTACTTTTTGCCATTTGATTACTATGTGTCTTGGTGTAGACCTGCTTGGGTTGATTTTGTTGGGGACTCTCTACTTCCTAGATCTGGATTTTTGTTTCCTTTCCCAGATTCAGGAAGTTTTCACCTATTATTTCTTCAAATAAATTTTCTGCTCCATTTTTTTCCTCTTCTCCTTCTGGGATCCCTTTAGTGCAAATGTTACTATGCTTCATGTTGTTGCTGTTCCCTTAATCTATTTTCATTTTCATTTTTTTTTCTCTTTGCTGTTCAGCTTGATTATTTTCCATTATTCTATCCTCCAGATCACTTATCTATTCTTCTGCTTCCTCTAGTCTACAATTTATTCCTGCTAGTGTATTTTAAATTTTAGTTAATGAGTTCTTCATCTCTGATTCATTCTTTTTTTATGTTTCCTTTCTCTTTGTTGAAGATTTCACTGAACTCCTCCTCTCTTTTCTTAAATCCAGTGAGGATCTATATGACCATTACTTTAAATTCTCTATCAGACATATTACTTATCGGTTTCACTTAGCTCTCTTGCTGTGATTTTGTCCTGTTCTTTCCTTTGGGATATATTCCTCTGTCTCCTCATTTTGTCTAACTCTGTGTCTATTTCTATGTGTTAGGAATATCAGCTATGTCTCCTGCTCTTTAAAATAGTGGCCTTATGAACAATAGGTGCTGTAGTGTCCTGCAGTGCAATATACCCTATTCACTAGAACCTGTTGCTTCAGGGGCCTCTCCTGTGTGTGTTGCATATGCCTGACTGCTGTGGCTAAGATACATTTGCTTTCAGTCCAGTCACCTACAGTGGTTCTCTTTCCCTGTTGTGGGCAGAGTTTGGTGCTTTGTTGTTAATGGGTCAGTCTTGGGCTGCCTTGGGACTCAGCTGAGTCCAACTAGGCATTTTCCAGAGATGCAGGAGCACTGAATTGCAGCGCACCTTCCCTGTGTTATCCCCTGGGAAGCTTTTGTTGATGATGGGGCTTGCAGTCAGACCCATGTCTACCCCAGCGCACTGAAGGAGCCTCAGTTGGGCTGGTGTATGTGGTCCCCTCTTCCTGGGGTAGGAGTCACTATGGAATGGTGCTGGTTCGTACTGCATCTCCACCTTTCCTACCCTCTTCAATGTGGCCTCTTCTCTACAATTAGCTGTGGAGAGTCTGTTCTGCCAGTCTTCAGGTCATTTTCTGGGTTATTTATACTGATGTGGGTGTTACCCTAATGTTATCTGTGGGGCAAGGTAAGCTTAGGGTCCCCCTACTCTGTCATCTTCCCCAGAGTCAGGCATTGACAAATCTTTAGGAACTTCCCATAAAACATACAAATTCTGAAATATTTATATTAATAACATTTTACTCATACAAGTTTACCATAGTGACATGATAACTATCTCTTCTGATTTGACACATCATGTAATTCATCAATAGTATATAACAAATAAACTTAACTATTCCTAGCACATTTCTTTTTATAAAGTGTAAGAATAAATCTTCATGATTTCTGCAAAGAGAAAAAACCCAAAGTGGGACATCCCACTTAAATGAACCCCAGATCACAATAAGACATGGTGTGCCTCAGATACCTGGCAAAGTTAGACCCATGTGTTTTCACAAAGTTTGCCTTCTGACTATGCGATTTATACTCCTTTTTCACAAGTAATGTCCCACTCCTCGCAGTATAATTGCTTACCATCTGTCCCAAACCCCTAGACCACTCTTGAAATATTTACTTTTTCTTCCATGGCTAAGAAAAGGACTTAAGAGGGACTTCTAATACTTTCAGCTCAAAAATCAAAGATAAGCCTGTTACTGATGCTCTCATGTTCTCCTCAACACACATTCACTGTGCCATAAATTTCTCTGCAATCTAGATCACTTTGTAACCCAAATTGTAATATCCCCATTCTTCCACAAGCATTCTCAGAGAATCTAAGCCACAGAGAATTGCTGATATTTATTAGAGAAAGCTTATAGAGTAATTGGAGTTACCTCTTCAAAGCCATTTCTTAATACCCACCACAATTATAAGGAAAGTATTTCCAAGTTTTGACACTCATTTATCTTTATACCCAGCACCTCAATAGAAGCCTTGAAAATTCCTCAAGATTATGCAGTCATACAGACACTGGAATCAGTTTCTAGATGCCTATTTCTCCTTATTTGTTAATTCATCCCCTTTTATTGAATATATACAATGTGCTAAAGCAAGGCATTGAGAATATAAGCTGAGCAAAATAAGATATAGCTCATATATTCATGAATTTTAGAATCTACTACAGTTGACAACAAATTTCACAAGTAAAAAATCACAAACATAATAACTGCCATAAAATGATGGTGTTAGGAAAGGTTAGCTCATAAAAAAGGAGAACCTCCAGGAGATGTTTCCTCAAGGATGTAATTTTGAGGTGAGGTTTGAATAATAAGAGTATAAAAATGGTGGAAATGCTTTAGGCAGAGAAAACAATATGGACAAAAGTCTTCTGGCAAGAAACTATGACAAATTCAAAGGAATAAAAAAAACTCTGCCTGACTGGCACCAACAGGAAGAACATGATGGATGTTGTGATAAACTTTCAATATTCTTTTTTAGTTCTGTTTCTCTGTGGTCTGTTGCATCTGCATTTTGTGGCTTTTCTTTTCCTTCTTCTTTTATAAATATTTATTTATTTGCTATTTTCATCTGTTTTGTTCTTTTTGTTTTCTCCAAAACATGGTAAATGAAATCCAGCACCAGATAATAAGCAAATCTGTTAGACTTCCAAGAACTCTAACAATAAGTAAAAAATATATATGAAATAAAGCACCCTTTTACCTATTTTCTTTTGTTTTGTTTTAAATAGCTGAATATTTTAACTGGAATAATTTAAGTTATTACAATCCTTATTCGAAAATCACAATGATTCCGAGAATGTGACAAGAATCTATTTTGTAGTAATTTTCATAGTCCATAATTCATGTCTATTCATTTAGTAAAGATTAAATGGATTCAGATCCAAAAATAGCTAGATAATCATGTTTTGAGAGAGACAGTTAATAAATAAATAACTGCCAAATAGAAAACATTTCAAAACCAACTAGTGGAAAATGTCAGAACTAGATCCATAAATACATTTAGTTGTCCTTCAGAGTATAGAATTGTCTAGGAGAAGCTGGATGGCTCTAAAGAATCCAAACAAAATCTTGTAGGAAATATAAGTACTAGGAGTACAGGCTTGTTGCAGCTGAAATGTGAAGCATCTCTATAGATTTCTCATCAGAGACCGCAGAGTAGCCAGGAACGAAGAAATTAAGTAGGATATCTGCTTCTTAATTTTCTGAGACCTAGTTGTATAAGCAACAACACTGGATGGGGGATGTTGCAGAGTAGAGAAATAAGGTTGGGCAAGAAGCAGCCATGTAGCCACTGACCAACATCAGTTGAAACTGGATAAATAAAAATCCACTCAGAAGAACTGAGAGAGCAATAAAAACTTCTGCATATACAAAAAGAGGACACCAAAACTTGAGGGCAGACATTTCACTCTGAGGAGAGGACTGGGTAGATGTGGTGAGAAAGTATCCCCACAGAGTACAATCTAAATGAAAACCTTCAGATGATTCACATCATTCTCCCCAACTTTCCCCCACAAATTCTTGACCTAAGAATGCTTTTAAAAGTTGTCAGTGATAGGAACACAGTAGCTGCTTTGTTTTGAAATCTCCCATTCAAAATGCTGATGTTCCTTCTTTAGTGCACAAAACAACACTGTGAACAACAATAAACACAGGTGTACACACAACAAAACAGTCCTTTCTCAGAAAAATGAACAAAGAAAGAATGAAAACACTCAAACTTGAACCTACTATATAAAGAGGAAATCCTCAAATTCTAATGCTAAAAGAACGAAGAGAACTTTGGAGACATCAAGAAGCAACAGAAGAAGTAACAGGGTACAATGGAGAAAGACAGTGAGGCACTGAACAGCAGATATCCAAAATCAGAAGCAGAATTGAGCTTACAACTTCTGCGGCATTTGCACAGGATGTAAGCACATGTGAAGGTGTTGAGAGAAAGTATAGAAATAACCCAGCGCCACAGAGGTGGTAGACCTCATAAAGTATGAGGAATAAATACCTAAAAAAGAAAGATATAGCTCATGAGGCAGGAGCTAGAAATTTTGGTGACAGCAGTCAGTGAAGAGAGCACTGGAAATTCCTTAGAACATAATTGAGTTCATAAAGTCAAAAGCAGCTTGGCTACCTACAGGCACCATTGTTAAAGAGGATCATTAGGGCACCTGGGTGGCTCAGTTGGTTAAGTGACTGCCTTCAGCTCAGGTCATGATCCCAGGGTCCTGGGATCGAGTCCCACATCAGGCTCGCCCTGCTCTTCAGGGAGCCTGCTTCTCCCTCTGCCTTTCCTGCCACTCCCCCTGCTTGTTCTCTCTCTCTCTGTGTCAAATAAATAAATAAAATCTTTTAAAAAAAAAAGAGGATCATTGCCCTCACAAAGTTCTAGGAAGGGAATATGGGACAACTTTCTTGCATTCTCCCCTTATGCAAAAAGCTGGTATAGGAAAATTGAACTTAGAAGAAGATAGAACTAAGTAAACTGTTAAGTAAGAAATTCCAAACTCAGTTTATTAAAAAAATAAATATTTACAGAGATAAAGACAAAATATTAAGGATCACAGGAGATTATAGACCCAGTAAATAGCAAAGTAGGGGACATGAAGGACAGAAATAAGAAAATAGCAAACTAAAAGAGCAATCAACATTAAAAACTACTGGTAAGAAATTAATAGATGAGCCAGGAAAAGATAGCCAAAATATGCATACTTGGAGTTCCCAAAGAAAAATATCAAAACAACTGTAGAGAACTAGTATCTAGTAATGCAATTTAGTAAACATTTCCTGAAATAATAGGTTGAAATCTGATTTTGAAAGAGCAAACTTTGTGTCAGAGAAAATTTACCAAGAATGTTGAACACCAAGACAAGTCTTACAGAAATATGTGGATTTTAAAGATTTTTGGTTATTAGACCAAAAGATCACCTCATTCATATATTTTAGGAAAAAAAGGAATCTGGCTAATACCAAATTTCTGTACATCAACATTCAAAATATACTAAGACAAGTGTGTACACACTTGGGATGCAGATAAGAATACTTGCAATTAGGACAGTAGCTACAGCATTAGAAAAATGCTCTAATTAAACAGTGTTAAAATTAAGAAAGTGGTCACAATTTAATAGGAAAATAGATGCAGCTAAAGAGAGAATTAATGAACAAGCAAAGAAGTCACAAATAAGTATACTGACTGAAGCACAGAGTGAAAAATGAGAACTACAGAAAAAAGTGTAAGAAATACACAGGATATGGTAGAAAAGTACAACATAAAGTACAAATGAAGTGCTAAAAGGAGAGGAGAGAGAGAATGGGGCAGAAGAAACATCTGAAGGGCTTATGGATAAGAATTTTTAATATTAATAAAACTCTTCAATCTATACATTCTATAAGAACTAGAAATACCAAACAGGAAAGATAAGATGAAAACCATACTTAGATCGTTGTAGTAAAATTACTGGGTCAGGGGGGGCACCTAAGAAAGAAAAAGGTTTTAAAAGCAGCAAGAGGGGCTCCTGGGTGGCTCAGTCAGTTAAGCGTCTGCCTTCCACTCAGGTCAAAATCCCGGGGTCCTGGGATTGAGTTACACGTCAGGTTCCCTACTCAATGGAGAGTCTGCTTCTCCCTCTCCCTCTGCTGCTCCCCCTGCTTGTGCTCTCTCTCTCTCTTTCTCTGTCAAAAAAATAAAATCTTTAAAAAAATAAATAAAAGCAGCAAGAAAAAAAAGACAGTTCTGCTCTAAAGAGATGTGTTCCTATAAATAGCTGTGCTTATGCAAAATGACATAATAAAATCCACAAAGACTATGGGTAATTGGGGTTATAGGCACAACATTAAAAACTTTGTCAGTGACACATTAAAAAAACCAAGATGGGAATATAATAAAACCAGTAGTTGAGTTTTACATACCTGAAATAGTTAAGAAATACATAAATGCTACAATAAATATGACACTTTGAAAAACACCCAAAGTTTACTTGTGAAGGGGAGTGTGGGAAGCATTGCAACTGATCTTATGGAGATTTTAAAAAATGAAGTAGCTCTCTCTGATTATCAGTCCTGTCAGTAACCTACATTAGACAGTTATTCTGAGTATAAAACATAAGTGAATTGCTCAGAAGAATGCCTGGCATTTTGTGTTTACTAATTGTCATTAGTCATCAGGAAATACCACAGTGAGATAGGACTTCATACCTACTAAAATGGCTGAAATAAAAAGGATTGAGTATTCCTGGTGCTGGCAAGGATGTATAATAACTATAATTCTCATATATTCTGGGTGAGAGTGTAAAATGGTACAACTACTATGGAAAACTGTTACACAATTAAGCATATATTTATCCTATGACCCAGCAATAGTAACTAACAGGCATATACCCAAGAGTGGAGAATGTATATTATCACAAAAAGATTTGTGAACTAATAGTCATAGCATTTTTATTCATAATAGCTAAAAACTGGAAACAACACAAATGCCCACTGACAGGAGAATGAATATGTAAATGTGTTATAGTTTTACATTGTCACAATTCTCAGTAATATATGGTATAAACTGCTGATTCATGCAACAACACAGATGAATAAAAAAAAAAACCAAAACATTATTTTGGGTGAATTTTTCAAAAAAACCTGAAATATTGTTTTTTTTTTTTTAAAGATTTTTTTTATTTATTTATTTGAGACAGAGAGAATGAGAGACAGAGAGCATGAGAGGGAGGAGGGTCAGAGGGAGAAGCAGACTCCCTGCCGAGCAGGGAGCCCGATGCGGGACTCGATCCCGGGACTCCAGGATCATGACCTGAGCCGAAGGCAGTCGCTTAACCAACTGAGCCACCCAGGCGCCCAAACCTGAAATATTGTTAAATGACGAGGCCAGATGAAAAATATTTTATGATTCAATTTATATGTAGTTACATAATAGAAAAATCGAAGCTATGGTGATAAAAATCACATCAGTGCTTATCCAGAGGCCAGGGCATTGAAAACAAAGAATCAGAAGAAGCTTTCAATAATTATAGAGGTAATTTTTATATTTATTGAGATTGTGGTTCCACAGGTATATAAATTTGTCAAAACTCATCAAATTCTATTCTTAAAATCTGCTCATTTTAACTTATGTAAACTATACTTCAGCAAAATTAATTTTAAAAAATATGAATACAACCCAGATGGGATAGATAAAACATTTGAGGTATGCTCATATAATGGAATATTGGTTCATGCAACAACATAGATAAATGTGACAAACACTGTGTTAAGTATAAAAATCCAGATAAAATAGAACACATGGAGGGGCGCCTCGGTGGCTCAGTTGGTTAAGTATCTACCTTCGGCTCAGGTCATGATCCCAGGGCCCTGGGATGTAGCCCCGTGACCAGCTCCCTGCTTGTTGGGGAGCCTGCTTCTGCCACTTCTGCTTGTGCTTTTTCTCTCCTTCTCTTTCTCTCTCTCTGTCAAATTTTAAAAAATAATAAAATAAAATAGAGCACATGGTATATCATTGCATCTGCATGAATTTCTAAAACTAGCAAACTATGCTAAGGTGCTAAAAGTCTGAATAGTTACTGCTATGGGGTGGTATTAGAAGACTGGATAGAAAGGAGAAAAACAAATTTCTGAGGTGATGACAAAGCTTGTCAAGTGTACAATTAAATTTCTTGATTTTCTTGCATGTTAATTATATTGCAATAATAAACAAGAATATACATGACTATGCATGTATATCATAGAAAAAATCAGGCTGTTTGGCTGTTATTTCACTTTTTAAAAATATTCTGATATTCTTGGTGATATTAAATGCCTAATATACAGGAAGAAAGAAATACAATAAAAATATTAAATGTTCAAACTATGTTTTGGATAGTCCTAAAGTAGTATGTAAGCTAACCAATATTTCAACATGAAATTCAAGTTCTCTGACAATAAATTTAAAATTGAGGAGAGTAGGGAGGAAAAAACTCCTTTAGTCAAAGAAAACATGTATGATTAGAATTTTTTATGGAAATATATAAATAATAAAAAAGAAAACTTTCTGTCCTGATAACTGAATATACTGATTTACTATCTCACGGAAATCAAAAGAAACCAAAATATCAGTGCACCACATTTGCTTGGTGTTCTCAGAGTCAGCTTCATGAAGGCAACCTATTGTTTCATATATCAAGATCTAATCATGCAGCTCAGTGGCCTGCATCTGTGCCTTTACTGCTTGAGAGTGAATTTTGCCCATAACTATAACTAAAGGCTAAATTGGAGCTCAACTCAATCTATCATCTGTTTAATTTTTTTTTTCACTCATGATGACATAAAAATCACTAGACAGATAATGTCAAATTCTTCTGTAGTAAACTCCTATGCCACTCTTTTCCATTTTATTTGGTGGTGTTACAAACATGTTTACAAACCAATAATTCCTCTTCAACCTAAAGTAATATTTTTCTTTTCCTCTAATTTTTTATTATATTCACATTTTAAGGAGGAAGACAGAAATCAATTAAAATTTAAGTCGGAAAATCCTCTCTTGCCTCCCAGAGGAGTGTGTGCACCAGGCCAAATGTCTGTGGGCCCTATCTCTCCCTGTTGCTTATCAATTGTGTTCCACAATTTGAGACTCCCTTGCAATACTCTAATTTGTTGTCACCATCCATTTATAATTATATGTATTATTACAATAATATACATATAATTACATGTGTAATGTATATACATATAATTAACAAGTACAAGGACACTCAGTGGATCCAGTAGGTCTTTCTGGATGCCAGATTGAGAAATCTTTCTGAAGCAGGCCTCCTATTTGGTTTTACATACCATAGACACTAATGTTTTGTCAGGTCCCAGATTTCTCTGTATACCATTATCTGAAGTAGACTTTTACTCAAGTTTTATGAAATTGGAAGCATTTATTAAGCACAACAAAATTTAAGAATAAATATCCAGAATAATAAACGATGCAGATTGTGGTTCTACTCTCTTTCTAGATTACTAAACAACAACAACAAAAAGCTATCATATGAAAACTGTTAAGGAACTAGGGGAAGTTTTGATAATAAAACCAGAGAAGCAGGAATATTTTCCTACCCTGCTGCACTAAATATAATGAAGTACTTTGTTCTTCCTAAAGTTGAAAAAGCTTTCAGCCACTTCTCCATATAAGCAGAAAGAGAAGGTCACCTTGCAACAGATCTTTGTTCTTTAGACACCTTTGGGAAGCTCTTAGTTTAAACAAATTTAAATAAAATCAACATTTTGTGTTAAAAAAACTATCAACATAGCATAACTGCATTCTGCCTTGTGACCTATTTACATAAGAAGCCCAGAGATCTTCTTGGTCATAAGAGTGAGCAAGGGGGCGCCTGGGTGGCTCAGTTGGTTAAGCGACTGCCTTCGGCTCAGGTCATGATCCTGGAGTCCCGGGATCGAGTCCCACATAGGGCTCCCTGCTCAGCGGGGGGTCTGCTTCTCCCTCTGACCCTCTTCCTTCTCGTGCTGTCTCTCATTCTCTCTCTCAAATAAATAAATAAAATCTTTAAAAAAAAAAAAAGAGCGAGCAAGGAAGCAAACCAAACTCAAATTCTCTTTCCCTAAGTTTCAAAGTTCTGGAAATCTGTCAGATGGATCTGGTTATCCTTGATCAAGGGATCATTTACTGTAATCATTAACTGACTGAGCACAAGAAAAGAGTCAGAATTGATGGTATGAGCCTAACAAAAGGTCATAAAGGCCCTTACACAGTTGATGTGATCTGGGAAAGAAGATGTGTAGACCTTGAAGCTCAGAGTTGGGGATTATAATGGTCCAAGGAGAGACCTCTGTTACCTACTACTATTGGTTTTTTAATTGAACCCTGATGGATAGAGTTTGACACTGAGAATAAATTCAGAGGAACAGACTCCTAAGGATGACCTGTCTGAATTGGTGCTGGGACTTATGGAATGAGTTCTCTGATCTTATTAGATACAAAAGCACTAATGACACTGCTTCCAGTGGTAAAGGAGGCACTGGTATGTTCCATGGCAAAACAGTTACTCAAATTATCATGTTAAGAAGCTTGTAATAAAAGGTCTACAAAAGGCAAGGCTCTAGGTGATTATGCATTTGCTCTCATAGAATATTTTAGTTAAAACAAACAGAATATTGCAGGTGGTTAGTTGCTTCTAATTGTGCTGGAGAGTTTGAGGAAAGAAAATGATGAGCTCAGGGCATTAAAATCCTAGTTCACAGCCTTGATTAAGGGATGTGAAAACTTCCATGACTTTCCTGAAAGAAAGTTTTATTCCTATAGCCACAGGGCCAATATTTCTGAAAACCAAAATCTAATCCAATAATTCTAAAAACCAAAACAAGTTAATTGAACTCCTAAACTTACTCTTTTGTTGAAGTAGGACACTGATTGGGAAGCAATGAGATTCTAACAATTAGAATAGGATTAGAGGACAGAATCCAACGAGTAGGAAACCTGATGTCGGTGAAGAGAACTGCTCTGCTGTGAACACATACAATGTTTCTGGAAAAAGAAAACAGGACTCAAAAGACCCCTGAAGGCAGAGCTCAGTCAGAGCTATGGAGAACTATTCTCAAGCCCTGAGAGCTTTCAAGCAATTTCCAACATTATTTGGCATGGATTTCAGAAATTCTATGAACCAGTGATTCACCCAAGCCTCCCCTTCCCTCATTTTGAACAGTAATGTCTGTAGTGATTATCCTACATCTGAACCGCCTTTGTATGTTAGGGGTGTGTGTGGAGCAGATAACTCGTGTTCAGTTTCACAGATCAAAAAGAACTGTTCTCAAAGAGCTGTACTAAATGAGACTACACTTGAGGAGTCTCATCTACATCTAAACCTGATTTGAAGGACAAGATTATTAACATTGAACTGATGCTATAATAGGACAAGACTTTGAGGGGCCTTGGGAGGGAGAGAGTGTATTTTGTATGTGGGAGAGATATGAACCATTGGGGGCAGCATCTGAGATAGCCCCCAAACATCTCTACCTCCAGGTATTCAATCTTCTGTATAATCTCCTCTCCTTGTGTATGGGCCAGTTGTAGTGACCTATTTCTAATAAATAATATATAAGTGACAATATATCACTCCTGAGATTAGATTTTGAACATCTGAGATTCATTCTTCCTCACTCCCTCCTAGAACATTTGTTCTTTACTGCGTCATGAGGTGACCTACAGAAAGGTCCACATGGAGACACCAATGGCCAGGGATGAATTGATGCCCTTAGTCCAACAGCCCACAAAGAAGTGAGGTCTGCCAAAAATATTGCAAGTGATGTGAAAGCAGTCAAGTCTTCAGATTAGAATGCAGGCCCAGCTCACAGTTTAACTACGAAGTCATGAGACAATGTTTATAGTTTCAAGCAGTTTAATTCTAGGGTAATTTGTATAACAATACATAACTAATACAGTATTTCTAAAATGAATAAACAGGGGACAGCTGGGTGGCTCAATCGGTTAAGCGTCTGCCCTGGGCTCAGGTCATGATTCCAGGGTCCTGGGACCGAGTCCTGCATCGGGCTCCTTGCTCAGCGGGGAGTCTGCTTCTCCCTCTGCCTCTCCCCTGGCTTGTGTGCTGTCTCCCTCTCTGACAAATAAATAAAATCTTTAAAAAATGAATGAATGAATTAATTAATTAATTAATAAAATAAAATGAATATACAGAATTATAAGAGCTATAGGCTGTGGTTCTGATAGCAGTCTCTCAAATTTGCTACAAGGTAACTGAAAAGTAAACCTAGCAGCCTTTTTAAGAAAAGGGTATTTTATATGATGCTTTCTATCATACATGTTGCTCATTTTCACTGATCCTCTTTTGTGAATCTAAACATTCTTTTATTTCTCCATATCATCAGTAGGAGAATTCCACTTATTTGTTTTAATGCCCTTACTATTAAGTTCTTAGACTTTGCATGTTCAATGCCACAAGTAATCTTAAGCATTGAATCTTTATCAGTTGGTTTTCAATGCTGCATCTATTTCTAATGTGTTCCACAAAATGCCAGCTCTCTGCTCTACTTGTTAACCTTGGGAATGACTGTTATCTGTTTTCTTGGCCCTGCAAGTCCTTCTGTAACTTCTGTAATCAGTCTGCCTTGAATTCATATTTTTCTTAGTCAGCCATATCATCTCTGCATGCTGGGGCAAATGTGAGTTTTTATTCTTACTCTCATTATAAGTAGTAGTAAAAGGAAGGGGGAAATATGCCTGTAATCCTATATTATTATGCAATAGCTCTTTTACTAAAAATGTATTTGGGAGTGAGCCTATCTCCAGGTTATAGTCCAATCTATGCCTTTTGCTCCAGCATAATTGTTAGCACTTCCTTTTACTCTAGAAAGCATCCAGATATAAATGATAGTTTTTGAAAACTGTGTTTATAATTCAAATTGTCCAATCTAGAGAGGCTGTGTTAAATTGTGATAAGGAGTACTATTCTGTCATCAGAATACTGTAGTTGAAATCCTAATGACACGTTTTTTCAGCTTTTTGCTCTTAGGCAAATTATCTATCTGCTCTTCATCTCCAAAATAGAAAAAAAAAAAAGGAACTTATGGGTTTGTTACAAGTATTTAATAAGTCAATATATGTAAAATCCTAAGAGAACTAAATGTAATACAGTAATCACTCATTAAACATGAATACTCTCATGGTTAATTTTCTGTATTAACTTGACTTAACCATGAAGTGCTCAGATACTGGTCAACCATTATTCCAAGCGTTTCTGTAAGGGTATATTTAGATGAGATTAACATCGAAATTGGTAAACTGAGTAAAGCAGATTGTCCTCCTTAATGTGGGTGGGCCTCATCCAAACAGTAGAAGGCCTGAATAGAATAAATAAGCTGACTCTCCACAGTGTAAGAGAGAATCCCTCCTGCCTGACTACATTCAAACCGGGACATTGGGCTTTTATTGCCTTTGGACTTGAACTGAAAGATCAGTACTTCCTGAGCCTTGAGGCTGCAGGCCTTTAAACTGGAACTATACCATCAGCTCTCCTAGGATTTCAGCTTGCCAACTTACCCTGTATATCTTGGGATTTTTGGCCTCCATAACTACATGAGCCAATTCCTTATAATAAACAAGGAAACAAACAAATATCCTATTGGTTCTGTTTCTCTGGAGAACCCTGACTAATAGAACTACTAAACAAAATATGACAAAATTAGTTAATAACCATTTATTTATGCTAAAGAAAGAAGATGATACCTTCTTCGACTTTCCACCTGTAGTTTTTTGTTGTTTTTTTTTTAAGGTGGATTTAACACTGATCCTGAGCAAATAAATTTACAAAATGTTCTGTAGGGAAGATGACTAAATTAGAAAGACTTGAATACTATCCTTCAGAGAATGTGTTCTCAAGAGTTTTGATATCATGATGAAGATGATGATGATGAGTACTATGGTTATGGATATCAAAACAACTGCTACAGTCATCATTTACCTTAATACATAGCTACCAAGATTTGTATCCAGCTATGAGGGGGGCAATATTGAAAAGATTCACAACCCAGATCAAGCCCTGCATTGGGCTCCCTGCTCAGCACGGAGTCTGCCTGAGATTCTCTCTCTCCCTATCCCTCTGCCTCTTCCTCTGCTCAGTCATGCATTCGTACTCTCTCTCTCTCTCAAATAAATAAATAAAATCTTTAAAAAAAAAAAACCTTACAGTCTAATTGAGAAATTAAATAAAATATTTCTTGTCACTCTGACTGCCAACTTTGCAGACAACATAAACCTTTCACTCTCAGAAGTGAAGTAGGAACTTTTATCCCCTGCACAGCAGCATCCATAATTTGAACACTGGGGGAATAAAACTGAGTAAATTTATAAAGTCCTAAGTTATTATAAGTGCATTATTGTTTCATGTCCACGGTAATTATGCCATTTCATTGAACTTCAATATTCTTGGTTGTTTTTTAAATATAAATTAATAGAAGTACAAATTCTAACAATTCCAGTCCACTATATTCTTCTAAGTGAAAATCTCCAGTAAAATCACCCATAAAGGATAACCATTATTAATAGTTCATGTTTTTTCTTCTAAATGTCTTTCTAGGTATCATTGTTTGTCTGTCTGCTTGTATCTCTATCAGTTTCTATTATTGGATTATGCTATAGAAACTATAAAATGACTTACTCATTAAAAATATATATGCTATAGAAACTGTAAAATAACTTATTCATTAAAAATATATATACAATATCTATCTAAAATTTTGCTAACATAGCCAGTAGCATGGACTTTGTAATCAAAGGCACTGCATTCAAATTCTATCACACACTGGCTATATCACTTGGAGCAAAATTATGTAAATTTCTCAAAAGCCCAATTTCCTAACATATAAAATGCAGATAATGTTGTCTAACTCATAAGATTCTGATAAAAATTCAGTGAGATAACACATGTAAAGCTCTTAGCACAATGTCTAACAGATGAATATTAAATATGGCTATTGGTACTGTTTATTATTATTATTATTTCTTACAACAGGAGCAATGCCATGGAAGCTGGAATGCCCTAGTGTGTCCAGAAGGCAGAATCCCCACCTCAATAGGTCCAGAAGGTAGGACCTAAACCCAGAGGGTAGAGCTTCAATTTAAAAATTATTCTCAAGCCTTAAGATTTACTGCTGTTTGTCTTGTTGGGTTTTGGACTTTTTGGGACCTATCTCCCCTTCCCTCTCTCCTATTATGTTCTATCCTATGCCTGCCCTACAGTTGTATTTTGAAAACACATAACTTGCTTGATTTCACAGGTTTACACCTGGAGGGGAATTTGCCTCAGAATGAATCATACCTTAAGTCTCAATCATATCTGATTTACGTATATTTAGATGAGACTTTGGACTTTAGATTTATAAGTTGATGCTGGAACAAGCTAAGACTTTTGGGGCAGTTGGGAAGGAATGAATGTATTTTCATTTGAAAAGGACATGAATTTTGAGAAGCCAGAGGAGGAATGCTATGGTCTGAATGTTTGTGCCCCCACCCCCCCAAAATTCATATTGTGAAATCTTAATCCCCAAAGGGATTAAGGTCAGACCTTTGGGAGATAATTAGGGGGCCCCCAAAGGTCTGACCCCCTACAGCTCTCTCTGTAAGAGTGCTCTTATAAAAGAGATCTCACAGAGATCCCTGGCCCCTTCCACCATGTGAGGATACAACTGAAATTCTGCATGTTAGAGAGGACCCTCTCCCAACCATACTGACACCCTGATCTCAGGCTTCCAGCCTCCAGGATTGTGAGCAATAAATTTTTGCTGTTTATAAGCTACTCAGCCTGTGGTATTTTATTATAGCAGCCCTAACAGACTAAGACACTGCCCTGAACAAAATTGAGTTTTTGTTACTCAGGAAAAAGGAGAGAATTGAAATTAGATAGGTTATTAATCTGTGTCATATTAGGCTTTTATAGTTGTTTTTTTTTCTAAATCATCTCTTTATTTTTTGTCCATTTTTCTAGGTCAGCTGCTCTATTTTTTTTTTTCTGTTGAGATTATTATATAGTTTGTTACAATGGTGTGTGGTAAATATTTAACAAATAGATCTCCTTATAAAACAAAAGGGATCTAATTCTAATTCATAGTATTTGTCAATATTTGTGGTAGAAATACTCTCATTATGGTCAATTTCAAGGTATAAAAATAATACCATTGAATGCAAAGTTGGAAAGAGATGAGTAGGGGTGCCTGGGTGGCTCAGTCATTAAGCGTCTGCCTTCGGCTCAAGTCACGATCCCAGGGTCCTGGGATCGAGCCCCGCATCGGGCTCCCTGCTCAGCGGGAAGCCTGCTTCTCCCTCTCCCACTCCCCCTGCTTGTGTTCCCTCTCTCACTGTATCTCTCTCTGTCAAATAAATAAATAAAATCTTAAAAAAAAAAAGAAAGAGATGAGTAGTAACACACCATTATGTAGTATTTCTACCCTAAAGATGCAATAAACAAATTCAAAAGCATGGATTTTAGTAAATTGTGGTAAACTAATTAGAAAGTGATGAGTTTTCAGTATTTATTACCTTTGTTTTTAAAATTACTTAATTGCACCTTTATATAATTTGGGCTATATTTAACAATTGACACACAATATTAAATTTGACAATTGGCTCTTCCAAGCTATAAGCCTGTTTGTGATGTGTCTGTGCCTGTGTGTAAGAGTGTGTATAGACTAGAACAATCTTATTAATTATAGTTTGTGTTCATATACTGACCATTTGTATTTATCGGTTTTTAAAACTTTGACAAGCACTGATAGATGAATGTTAAGATCTCTTCACTACTACTATATTTTATAATTCTGGCATCTTTACATGATATTATTAAATGGGATTTTATTTTGCCTCATGAATGATAATTACAATTTTTAAGTTTTCTTTAAGCAGTTTAAGTTCATAGCAAAATCTGGGAAAACATGTAAATATTTGGGTACTACCTGAATTCAATACTGCACATCTGATTGTCTGACAGTATACTGGATATAGGCAAAAAATCCTTCCTGACATGGTAATTATAACATGAAATGGTTAATCTGCTCAAATGGGCCCATTCTGAAAATAAGCTTGTATGTAAAAAGGAGTCAGCATATAACTTTGAAAGTAAACCACAAAATAAGGACCATTTTTTTTCTGATAACACAAAATCTTTACATAAAAGCCACTGTGCCTAAGCAGAAAGTGATGTGGGATTTTTACATATATTTTATGTGGCTGAAAGAAAGTACTTGTATATTTGTTTCACTCAGGGTATTTTATTCCTAGGTAAAATTCTGGATGTTTTGGCTAACCCTTAGATGGATGTGGATACGTTACATTAGATTATAATTTAAATGAGAAAAGTAGACATTCACTAGCTTCATTAAAAGAAAAGGATGAGTATTGAGAAATTTAATTAAAGAAAATTCATTTAATATTTTCATTAAATGCAATCTTTCCTTTTATATATTATGCTATCAATCTTTATTGAGTATGTATGGAAGTACAGTATTGAGCAATCATTTACAATAATAAAACAACGACATGCAAAACTTATCAAGGTCTATATTTTGCTTCTTAAATGTATCTATCTCTGGGGTATAGCTTTTCTTGACTTAGACACCATGATTTAACTATAATTAAAAAGCTACTCTTAGAATAATGCATAAAATTTTTAAGAAAAAAAGGCTTTTATAAAGAATTCATTGATGAAAAAGCAATAGTTGTCAATATATGGTTTTAACAGTTTGAATATCACGAAGGGATCTTTGTTCTTGTTTTTTTTTTTTTGTAACAAAAATATATGGACAAAAAGACAATCTGCATGCATGTCAACTTGGTGCAAATTTGTAATCTTTGAATTTTTATAAAATGCTTCATGGATACCAACAGAAAATAATTTTGTTTTCACGTCTGAGATGAACTGATAAGAAATAGAACTGGCAAGTTCCTGTTGTTTCCAATTTTGTGTTATCTAATAGAATGTATCAATAAAGCTTGACGACCATAGCCTACGTAGAAATTTGGCCCTAGACCACAGGAAATAAACTAAAACTTATTTTTGCTTCTTCAACTGAAGTCTAACCTTTCATTGTTTATTATGTAGAATTCAAAGAGAATATTGGGACAAAGAAAGTGTTACACTTCCCACCATGAACAACAATAAAATTACTTTCAGAATTTAAAAACTATTTTTATTTATATTTGTCTACATTGAATGTGGTAATAAATGAGATTTCAATTAAATAATACTTTCTGTGTCAAAACAAATAAATTGTGAACAATAAATTTATTTTGTTAAAAAATGCTGGAAATCTATAAATCCATTAAATTAATAATGTTGGCTTATCTTACTAAAAAATTAACATTTGAAGGTACTTATTTCTACAATTTTAATATGGCACCCAGTGAGCAGTTTAAAGTGCATATTTTCAAAATATTCTTCCAAATATCTGTGATATACCGAAGAAAACTCAAAGAAATATCAAAAGATAGTCTGGAAGTAAATCTTTACCAGAATCTGGGAAAAGTTCGACTAATCACTAACTGATGCACTGGACTACAGAAAACACTGATGGTCATGTAAAAAAATAAAATGAAATACAAAAACAAAACTAAAAAACTCGTTATGAAATTTTCAGTACTTCCTTCAGTTATCTATCCTTAGAATAGAAGAAGTAATTTTATCCTACTGTACTTAATTTTCCATATTTTTATTTCTTCTTGAAATTTTTGAAGTATAGCACATATATAGAAAAGTTCTACATTATATGTGTATGTCCCGATGACTTTTTACAAAGTGAATTCACCTGTACAACCAGCACTCCTATCAAGAAGCAGAACATTGATAGTTCTCCAAAAGTCCCTCTCATGCACTTTTACTCACTACTGCCTGAAGGGTAATCATTATCCTACTTTTAACACCATATATTAGATAAGCTAATTTTTTTTAACATTTTATATTTGGAAATACACACAAACTTTTTTTTCCATTCAACTTCACATTGTGAAAATCATCCATAATGTTGTTTATTGTTGTAGTTCATTCACTTTTATTACTCTGTAGTACTCTAATGGCTAAAACAGATGACAATTGATTCATACATTCTACATTTGGCAGTTGCCAAAATTTTGCTATTATCTCTGGGACTGTTACTCACATTCTTGCACATGTCATTTGGATATATATGTGCATTTCTGTTGAGCATATAACTAGAAATGGAACTACTGGTTCATAGGTTATGGATACATTGCTCTTCAGTAGATATTGACAAACCATTTTCCTAAATGATAGAAGAAATTACTGTATAACATGTTTCTTGCCCATTTAGATATTCTTTTGTAAAGTGTTTTTCAAGCCTTTGACCTAAACAATACATATTTTTATATTTTTTAATAAAAATGTGTTTGAAATGTGAAGAATGTTTGAAATAATGCATAGCATTTTTTAAACTTCTTCAGCAATAATTTTTGCTACAAGTTTATTGTATATCTTTCCAGATCCAATCTACACAAAGTTGTGACAAAATTGTTTGTCTACATGTATGCATATGTGTATATGTTTATATGTATGCATAAAACCTTTTTCAAAAAGCAAATGGGAGGACTTATGCTTCTGGGATGATGGAGTTATTCCTCCCACCAAGTATACCTAAAAACCCCTAGACATAAGAACACACACATATATTTATATATATTTTATATATACATAATTATATGTTTATGTTTGTTACATATATGTTATGTTTATGTTTGTTTCTATATATATAACAAACAAAAGATAAGATTTAGAAAAGCAGAGAGAAGCAGACCAAATAGGTAACTTGGGACCCAAGGAATGACATAGTGGTGAGTTTACTGGGTTTCTTTTTCCTTCATTCATCCCAGACTAGATACTGAAAAAGCCAGGGAACTAGAAACACTGAAAGAAATATCCCCCAAGAAAAATCTTCGCTCTAGGCAGAGGACCAGGAAAGGAGCAATTTAGCAAGACAGAATACTTTCAAGTAACTAGTCTACTTCAGCCAAATACCACCATCTCTACCAGCAAAGAAGGTATAGAGAATCTAGACTTCCACCCTTGCCAAGTTGTCATGAGGCAACTCCTGAACCTCACCCCACTAGACAGTGTGGTATCAGAGAAGCCCATGACAGCCAGGATTTTCATTCCCATAGGCAGTAACAAGTTGTCACCTCCTTCACCCACCAGAGGGGTGTCAAAAGACATCTGCTAAAAAAAGATTTAAATAACATCCAGAGTCTTATAATACTCAAAATGCCCAGGCATTAATTAAAAAGTACTCATCATACTAAGGGCCAGGAAGATCTAAAACTGAATGAGAAAAAGACTATCAAAAGACGTCAATATCAAGATGACATAAATATTAGAAATATCTGACAAGGATATTAAAGTAACCATTATAAAAATGCTTCAATGAGAAATTACAAACACAATTGAAACATGAAAAAAACAGAAATCCTCAGCAAAAAAAGGAAAAGTCTCAACAAAGAAATTTTAAAAAACATAAAGAATCAAATTGAAATTGGAAATTAAAAGTATGATAACCAAAATAAAATAAAATAAAAAGAAGCAGCAGCTAAGCAGTGTTAAAGTGAAATTTATAGCACTAAATGTTTACATTAGAATAAAGGATAAATCTCAAGTCAGTAATATAAGCTCCCACCTCAAGAACCTAAAAAAAGAAGAGTAAGATATACCCAAAACAAGCAAAAGGAAGACAGTAATTATAGCTGATATCAATAAAATTCAAAACAGAAAAACAATACAGCAAATTAATTTTTAAAAATTGAGCTAGTTCTCTGAAAGATCAGTAAAATCGACAAGCCTGTATAAAAACTGACAAAGAAAATAGAAATAGGACCCACATTATCAGGAATAAGAAAAGGGATATATCTCAGACTCTGCAGACATCAAAAGGATAATAAGGAAATACTATAAAAAATTCTGCATACACAAACTTACCAAATTAGATGAAACAAACCAATTTTTCAAAATGTATAAATTACTACAACTTATCCAATTTAAAATAGAAAATTTTATTAGCTCTATAAGCCAAGTATACTTAAATTATTATCTTAAATCCCTCAATAAAGAAATCTCTAGTCCCAGATGGTATAATTAGAGAATTCTACCAAATGTTTAATGAAGAATTAATAATAATTCTACACAATTTCATCCAGAAAAAAGAAAAGGAGGGAACACTTCCCAAGTCATCCTATGTAGCCAGTATTAGAAAGATACGAACACCAGACAAAGATAGTACAAAAATATAAATGCAATATAGAATGTAGATGCAAAAATTCTTTTGGATTTTTTTTTTTGGTCTTTAAAAAAAGTTTTTATTTGAAGGCAAAACAGTAAAATCCACAAGAAATTATTAACAGCACATGTTTATGTTTTATCCTGAATCAGATGCGTTTGAAGAACAATTCACAGCTACAGGAAATCTAGAACAAAATCAAGTATTTTATCACATCGGGTTAAAAAGTTGGAGAGGACTTTGCATCTTACTGAGAAGAATTTTTCAAAAATGTTTCTGTACAAATAAACTGCACTTCACCAGCTACGCAAAGATGCCAATCATGGCCCATCCCTGCACAGTTCCCAGCAGTGCCCAACAGAAGCTGCTCCCTCTGGCCTCACAGCCCTTGATGGTGGGGTGGAGGTGGGCAAAGGGAATGAGGGAGGAGTAGCAGGCACAGCTGATCCACACTCTGGATCTGAACCAGCCACCCACACAAGCGCTGGTGTTGGGTTCCTCTAAGTGAAAAACACAAGCAGAGATGCTAAGGGTACAGCTTCTCCAAGGGCATCATTCCATGACCTAAAGATGCCTCAGATCAGTTTCCTTGGAACCTTTGTTTTGCAGGTACAGCAAAAGGCTAACATTTGGGGGGAAATTTTCAACTCAAACAACTACACTGAATTAAGGGCCAGGATGTCTTGGAGGAATCAGGTTTCAAATTCTCACTGGGATCCTCTTAGATCAACATTCCCTTCCCTAAAACTAAACATCTGGAGTAAAAATGAAAACACTGTGTAACCTTAGAAATGAAAAAGGTTTTGCTTTTCTGTTTTTCACCAGCTCCTAGCCTGAGCTTTACCATCCACTGCACAACAGCAAGGTGCAAGTAGGCAGAGCTGGCTGGCCCCATACCTATCCTGGGCTGCCAGGGCGCTCACCCAGGGCCTCTCCCCCAAACACCCCAACTGGTTTAAGCAGAAGCTCAGATCTAAGGGGAGGTGCGAAACATCCATGCCTTCAGATGTTAGGAATTCTTATCTAGGGCTGGAGGGTCTTGTGTTTCTCACTTCACTGTCAAGGGAAGCAAGCTCATGGCCATGTTGGCAGGGGCATCTCCTCGTGGAAATCTTGCTTCTACTTTAGAGCTGGTTTCCAGGTGGGCCTGGGGCCTCCCAGACTATCGAGCATAACACTCATCAGTAAGCATGCTGTAGTCTTCCTTCTTTATTGTCACTCCCCAAAGATGGAGACTGTGTGAGAAATGAGGTGTCCCTACCATCTGTCACTGTCAATAAGCCAGGAAGGTCCCAACAGCCAACATGGTGACCAAGGCATGGCTCCTGACCACAGAGCACCACTCGCACTTGTCCTTAGCCTTGATGCAGCTCTTGTTCCTGGAGTACTTCTCAGAGGGGTCATCCAGGGCCATGCTCACACCTTTGTACTCATCCCAGGCATCCTTCCTCCCCCTTGATGGGGTCCTGGATCCCTTGCTCTTTCACATCAAGGCCACCAGGTCCACTCCAGCCCATTTTCACCAGCATTTGATATTTCTTCTCTTCCCTGAGCCTTAAACAACCACAATGTCCCTTAATGAGTGAATGGTTAAAACACTGCAGTATATCATATCATGAACTACTACTCAGCAGTATAAAGGAACAAACTATTGATACACACAATAGCTTGCATGAACCTCAAGGATATCATGCTGAGAGAAAAAAAGTTAATGTCAAAAAATAACATATTGTATGATTTCATTTATAGAACACTCTTGAAATGTCAATATTACAGAATTAGAAAACAGATTAATGGTTTCCAGGGGTTAGTAGGGAATACAAGTGTGGGAGCAGGGGAGTGACTATAGCATGAGGGAGAACTTTGGAGTGATGGAATAGTTCTGTATCTCTACTGTAGTGGTGGTTATATAAATCTACCCCTATGATAAAATTACATACACACCAAAGTCATTGTACCAGTGTCAAATTCCTGGTTTTGATATTATTGCACTATAATTACGTGAGATACAACCATTGGGAGAAATTGGGTAAAATATACATGGGGCCTTTCTGTCCTATCTTTGCAACGTCCTTTGGATCTATAATCATGTCAAAATAAAAGGGCTTTTTAAAAAGAAATGGCATATATTAAAGAAATGTATATATTTCTTTGCATTTGAAAAAAAGTTTGTCCTAGAAATTATGCCATCTACTTCTTCATCGTGGCTGTTTACTATGTCATTTTTTTTAAATTTCAGCATTGTTTGACATTTGGACTTTTTCTGAGTTTAGTTATAAACTTGTTGCAATAAATAGTATATGATGTCAGCAACTGCTTATCACAGTACATTCATAATAGTTGGTTACAGTGGTAATCTATTCTAAAAGATTGTGCATATAATTTGATGGATCAGTCCTATTAAAGTACTGGCAGTAAAAGTTTTATATGTTGTATTTATCTATATGATAAATTTCTAAGAGTAAAATTACTGGATAAATCTATTTTTATTAGGCAAAGTTGAAATTAGTTTTAATTCTTAGTAGAAATAGTGTCTCATCATTATTATTTCTTTTTATACAATTTCCTAGGAGTCTTTGTCTACTTATTTTAATGTGAATTTAGAATCAATTTTGCAAACTAAAAATTCACATTGACATATTATTGGAAATACATTAAAATTATAGATTAAAATAGGAAGAGATAGTGTCTTTCCACTATTGAGTCATCTTAAGGACATACACTGTGAATGTAAATCTTCAGGTCATCTTAATTACTCCTTAATTTTTCATATAGATAAAAAGTACTTCTTGTTAAATTATTTCCACTTTTGAGTCTTTTGTAAATTGTAGGTGTTCTTCTAGTACATTTTCTAACTGAACTGAAATTTTTAAATAAGAAAATCACTGATTTGTGTATTTTTAAAAACTCTCCTCTACAGAATATGGTTCAACCTACTGTGTTTATAACTGTCTTAGTTTTCCTCCTGAGCACCAGTGAACACCCAGCCACAGCACATGCGTGCACACACACACACACACACACAAACAGGTACACACACCCGAAAGTGGAGTTAAGTGTATCTATGTGATTAAGTTCTAATAAACAAATGTGGGCAGAAGGGATGTGATACACTTTCAGGCCTTAGCCGTGAAAACCACCAGCATAATCTACACATTGTCTCTCTGCCAACCAGATGTGAGGGTCCAACAAAGGACTCTAAGTCCAAAAGGATAGGCTGGTCCTTCAGTCAACATACAGAAGGCAAAGGGCTGATCAATTGCTAAACACCAGCAGTAAACATGGAAGAGAAATCAAAGCCATGGGACTTTTCTAAAAGCAGCATATGTGTGCAACTGTTCAGTATCTTTCAACTGCTTTGGACTTTGAAAATGCATTTTTATAAGTATCAAGGGATATTAAAATTTACCAGTGGATTTTTTACAAAAGATTCCAAATAGCCAAAGCAATTTGGAAAAAGAAGAAAAAAAACTGGGTCACTGTCCCAGGTTTCAAGATACACTGTAAAGCTGGAGTAATCAAAAGAGTATGGTACTGGCACAAAAACAGATATATTGATAAACAGAACAGAGATCCCAGAAATACGCCCACATTTATATGGTCAATTAATCTTCAACAAAGGAAGCAAGAAAATGCAATGGGAAAAAGACAGTCTCTTCAACAAATGGTGTTGGGAAAACTGGACAATTGCATGCAAAAGAATGAAACTGGACCACTTTCTACACCATGCACAAAAGTATCTCAAAATAAATTAAAAACTTAAGTGTGAGACCTGAAACCATAAAATTCCTACAAGAGAGCACAGGCAGTAATTTCTCTGACATCAGCTTGGCAACATTTTTCTAGGTATGTCTTCTAAGGCAAGGGAAACAAAAACAAAAATAAACTATTGTGACTATATCAAAATAAAAAGCTTCTGCACAGCAAAGGAAACAATCAACAAAATGGAAAGACAACTACTGAATGGGAGAAAATATTTGCAAATGACATACCTGATAAAAGGTTAGTATCCAAAATATATAAAGAACTTATACAGCACAGCACCAGAAAAACAAATAATCCAATTAAAAATGGGCAGAAGACATGAACAGACATTTCTCAAAAGAAGACATAGAGATGGCCAACAGACACACAAAAAGTGCTCAATATCACTAATAATCAGAGAACTGCAAATCAAAACATCAATGAGATATCAACTTACACCTGTCAGAATGGCTAAAATCAAAAACAAAAGAAACAATTGTTGGCAAGCATGTGGAGAAAAAGGAACTTTTGTGGTCTGTTGGCAATGCAAACTGATGCAGCCACTGTGGAAAATTGTATGGAGATTCCTCAAAAATTAAAAATAGAATTACTATATGATCCAGTAATTCCACTACTGGGTATTTACTCAAAGAATATGAAAACACTAATTCAAAAAAATACATGCCACCCCTATGTTTATTGCAGCATTATTTACAATAGCCAAATTATGGAAGTAGCCCAAGTATCTATCAATAGATGAATGGATAAAGAAGAGGTGGTACATATATATAATGGAATATTAGCCATAAAAAAGAAAAGGAAATCTTGCCATTTGCAACAACATGGATGGATCTAGAGGGTATAATACTAAGTGAAATAAGTCAGAGAAAGATATATGATTTCATATGTAGAATTTAAGAAACAAAACAAATGAACAAAGAAAAAAGAAACAAACCAAGAGACAGACTCTTAACTATAGAAAAACAGACTGATGGTTACCAGAGGGGAGGTCAGTAGAGAGATGGATGAAATAGTTAAAAGGGACCAAGAGTACACTTACCGTAATGAGCACTGAGTAATGTATAGAATTCTTGAATCACTATATTGTACACCTGAAACTAATGTAACATTGTACTTTAATTATACTGAATTAAAATGAAGTAAAATAAAGAAAAAGCATGTTACAAAATTTGCCATTGGATTTTTTTTAATTAAGAAGAAATTGATGTTTTATTTTTTAAAATTATTGATTTTTTAAATAAAATTATATAGTTTCAGAGATATCCAAAATTAAGTTTTTTTAAATTCCTAAGAGGAAAAAAAACATGGTTGAGAATATTAAATTAGTTACTGCGGTTTATTTTTTAAAAATAATTCTGCCCATTATTAAAATATAAGGAATAAAGATGCACCTTTAACTTCAAAAACTACCTAATCTATGACTAAAACTTTAAAATAAATGCTTTTATACATTTCACATTTCATTTAAGTAATGTATGCATTCTGTCTAGTTTCCTTGAAGGGATAGATGCAGACATAGGGGCATAGAGATAGATAAATAGGTAGATGATACCTAGATGATAGATGATGATAGATAAATAGATATAAATATGTAGGGAGATGCATATATATGGGGATATGTATATATATAACATACACATACATATATATATATATGTATATATATATATATATATATATATGTATAATTTTAACATTTCCAAGATGTTATAAATGTGAAGTATTTGGAAATTTTTCATGATTTCCTGAAAACTGAGTTTATCCAGAAAAAAAAGTGCTGTGCCAGATAAAGTGGTTTATTGAAGGGTCCCTAAGGATATAGAAATAAAGGTATAAGGATATAGAAATAAGAACACTTTATCAATTCCAAGTTAAAACAGAGTTTCATATATTTTCTTCTCATGATTCATATTTCTTTTTTCTCATTTTTCTTATGGTATTTTTTCTTGCCTTATTATGTCTGATATCTTCATTATATTGCTCTTTTTATGTCTTTTGGTAAACAGGCACTTGAGGGTACCTCATATTGTTTTTCTTTGTGTAATGGATCAGCTTAAATTGGCCTGGAGGCTATTGCAAAATGATGTTTAAGATACTCTGTAAAACTCATTAACTCACATAGCTCAACTCGATCAATAACTCTTAAAATGCTAATTTCTCATTCCCACTGTTTTTCTAGTTCCATTCTCTTCTAATATTTTACATTATTTTTTAATTATTTTAATTTAATATCTGAGAAAAACTTACATTCTTCCACATTACCTCAATTTGTTTTGAATGGGCCTCTTAAATCTAGGTTTTTACTATTTTTGTTCTTTCCCTAATGTTATAGTGTTTAACTTCCAAAGCAATTATTTATTTAAATTTAGCAGCATCCCTGAATAGTGTCATGTAGATTATCTTTTTTTAGTTAGCTTTTCTTTTGAACAAATTTTTTTCAATTTTAATAACTAACATGTTAATCATTAAAATGTGTTACATTTCTCTGACTCCTACTATCCATTCCTTTCCTTGCTAACAATTAAAAGGCACTATTAATTTTTATATATTCAACTACAACTCTTTTTCAACATTTACAAAACACTGGAAATAAGTCATATAGTCAATGTCAAATCACCTTTAATTTTATCTTTTTCTTTTATACTGTTTATATTTCTTCGCTTTTCAAGTGATTGAAAGATATTTCCAGTTGGGTCATAAATATTTGGAATATTTTATTTATGCACTACTTTTAAGTCCTTCTTTGGAGTAAATGTAGGTGTTTTGTGTGTGTGTGTGTGTGTCTGTGTGTGTGTGTAAAAAAGAAGGAGAGGGAGGAAATCTCCCTAGGTATCTCAGTCTGTGCTTATATTTTCTCTTTAGCTATTTACGAGTTTTATTATGTTATAATCATAGTATAGTGACTGCAGTGTTTAAAATTTATTAGAATTTCAGAGGTTTTTTAACCTAAACTAATTTTTTAAATGTTATTCCTACATGTGTTCAAAGAAAAAATAAAAACAAGTTCAGATATTATTGAAATATATTGGGATACGACTGAGCAAAGCAAAAGAAAATTCTTAGTTTTAAATGTTTATATTTCTAAAAGGAAAAGTAGCGTAAATTAATTAAATACTCAATTCAAAAAACTAGAAAAATAAAATGAACCTAAGAATATTTGATGAAAGGTATTAATAAAGAAAAATGCAAACATTAAGAAATTGGAAGACAGAAAAAAATTATACAAATAATCCATAAAAATGAAGTGTTGGTTGCTTACAACAAAAGCAGATCACAGAACAGATAAATTACTAGTTCATTTAATCAAGAGAAAAAGACAAAAAGCACAAACATGGAAAATAAAAAGGAGCATACATTTTAATTTATATGAAGAAGAAAGCAATCTTAAATTTTTCCATTCCTCAATTCAGAATGAAGATGAGATGGCAATCTACTGAAAATAAAATTATATTCTGTAACTCCCAGAATTTCAAATAACCAGTCTATACTATATGTTATATAACTCAAACATTTTCTGCATTGTTTATTTGTACTCAAGGTCCAAGGCAAATCATAAAATTGAGATCAGAGAGACAGCACTGGGAATTATAATAAGGTGTGGATCACAGAATGCTAAAGTAAAAAGCATTGATTTTCCAGAATGTTTAAGAGTCGTGGAATTCAACCAAGCCATCTTAAGGAAACAATGAAACTAATTATGGGCAGCATCAACCTCCTCACACTGAGTTTGCCTCTATTTAGATAGGCAGTTCTGGAAGCTCTTTGGTGCCCTGAATTTGTCATTGCTTTGACGAGAAAGAATACTTAGTTTCATAAAAAAATAGAATATATCACTATATGACTGAGGACAGGGTTCAGACTGACCTTAACATGGTCAACCCCTCGTTCAGGAATGAACAATCAGGATTCTGTTGGTGCTGTGAATAACATTACTGTAAATATTGTGGCATGAAATACTCCCAAACCAATTGCTCAAGCCATCTCATAGTCCAAATCATCTAAACAAACCTAGTTTGTAACTAAGCTGCCCATTTCTCTTCACATCTGTCAATGCAGAGATTTGGAATTCAGTTTTACTGAGTCCCTCCCATGAAGCTAAAACTGTCTACAAACACCTGCAACTAAAAATAATAAAAACAACGGTAACAAGAAAACCCTGAGAAATATTGATAAATATCTAGGGGAGGGTTTACAGTAGCAGAGCATGGATAGCATTGGGGCAGTACACTGGGAAGCCCAGAACCTGACCCTCTGTCCTATTTCTCTCAGAGTCACCATGGAGTGCTGTCATCAGAGCAGGTAGGCAGGGGAAAGAGACACAGAATAGAGAGCCATTTCAGACCCCCCCTCCAGTCATCGCAGAACTACACACATGTGCCCACAACCACAAAAAAAATAAATGCATATAATATCTTACTCTTTGTTGAAAAATTATCAGGTCTAAAAAATGGCAATCATGAAAAGCAATTTACAAGGAAATGTAAATTATGTATATCACACATGAACAGATTTACTTTAATTTTTTATTTTTTTATTATCAATGGCACATAACTAGAAAATTAGACAGGAAGAATTATTAGAAAAATTTTTTAAAGTTGGTCTACTTTGATAATGCTCAAAGAAAACAATGGTTATTTAGAGACTGCTCATTCTCAGAACTGAATATCTCATTACTGAGCTATACATTGATTCTTTGAGGAAAAAAACAGAAAAACCACAAATTATATACACTTAAAATCTATTTATAGAAAATCTTAAAACTGGGCTGAGTTACTGGTATAATTTATTATCAACCTACCGATTCAACCACATTTAATTTGAACTAAAGTCCATATCAAAGTTTAGATAAGAATCTGTGTTTTGTAACTCCTAAGTGTAATTATTTACTTTTAATTTTTAACCTAATATTTTTTTTAGTTCTGTCTAAATAAAAATTGGCCCTTAAAAATAACCTCTAGGGTGCCTGGGTGGCTCAGTTGGTTAAGCGACTGCCTTCGGCTCAGGTCATGATCCTGGAGTCCCAGGATCAAGTCCCGCATGGGGCTTCCTGCTCGGCAGGGAGTCTGCTTCTCCCTCTGACCCTCCCCTCTCTCATGCTCTCTCTTTCATTCTCTCTCTCAAATAAATAAATAAATAAATCTTTAAAAAAAATAGTAAAAATAGCCTCTAATATATTCAAGTCTGCAATTGTTAGTTGGAGGAAACTATCATTTTTAAGTATCAAACTGTTTTTGAATAATACATGGGATACTATAATTTTACTAAATTAATAATGAAAAAAATGAATTTTAGAAAGCTTTCCTGTGTATATCGCTAATCCTCATGACAACTTCATTTAATTGCTGCTGTCCATCTCTCATTTTCACTTCCCTTTACATGGTGATTGTGGAAGTACAGTCTCAGCTAATTGCCTCCACCTGTAAACGAAACGTGTCACTCATGTTCACATTTTATTGATCAAAGCAAGTCATATGTCATATCTAATCTCAAAGGAACAGGATGATGTAATTCTCCCAAGTAGCCAAGTAGAGAAGAACCAGACATTGATGAACTGTAGTAATAGTTCAACCTTCTGGCAACCAAATAGGAGGACACTTTCCTACCCTCACACATTATGCATTCTACTCCTACCCAAAGTATATAATCCCAAAAGTTATTCTAATAATGCAATCATCTTCAGTGCCCAGAATCCTTTGGTGAAGGGTGATAGTCTCTATCTCAGTCAAATGTGGCAATTTTTTATTTATTGTCTTATGAATTATAATGATAAGTTACCTGACCCACGCATAGTCAATAATCAATATTTCAGTGCAGCCATGCTAATCACAATAAACATTCCCACTCAGAGAGGGAGAGATAGGTGACACATATCAATCAATGACTGTGATAGATAATTTTATGTGGCAACTTGACAGAACCATGGGGTACTCAGCATTTGGTCAAACATCATCCTGGGTGTATCTGTAAGGGAGTTTCTAGATGAGATTAACATTTGAATCTATGGACTAAGTAAAGCCAATTGCCCTCCATAATGTGGGCAGGCCCTAATTAGTGGAAGGCATGAAAAGAACAAAAGGCTGAACATACCACACGTGAGGAGAAATTTCCTCCAGCCTGACTGTCTTGAGCTGATTTTATTAGGTTTTTTATTCCTTGAGTTGGTTTTAATAGGTTTTATTCCTGCCTTTGTAAAACTTTTGGCTTTTCCTGGGTATTGAGCTTATAGGCCTTCAGACCCAAACTACACCTTTGGGTCTCCTGGATCCCCCGCTTGTTAACTGTAGATCACAAGACTTGTCAGCCTCCACAATCATGTGAGCACATTCTTATTTCTATTTCTATTTAAAGTAGAGTTTTAGAGAAATCCAAAGACAATAGGGGAGACAAAAAAAAAGACACTGGAAGAAAAAAAAAAAGACATTGGAAACCTCTGGCAACTACAGTATAGCAACCATTAAACACAGTATAATCCCTACCAAGATTAACATAAAATTTCACGATAAAGTCCTTTTACCTCAGTTCTAATTATCAAATGCAACATGTCTGGCTTTCAACAAAAAATTGTGAGGCATGAATAAAGCAAGAGAAAACACAATATGAAGAGACAAAAGAAGTATTAAAACCAAATTCATATATGATACATGCTTTATAATTATCAGACAGGAAATTTAAAATAACTACAATTAATATGTTATTGACTCTAACAGGAAAAGTGGAAACATAAAAGATCATATAAATTACCCAAAGTAGAGAGAGATAAAAATTCTAAGAATGTATAAAAATGGTAGAAATGTAAAATATTTTAACAGAATTGAATAATTACTTTGACAAGCTCAACAATAGACTGGATATGGCTAAGGAAATAATTAATTGACTTGAAGATATATTAAACTTCCCAAATTAAAATGCAATGAAGGGAAAAAGTGAAGAAAAAGGCAGTTACAAAAGGTGTAACGAAGAGGAATACCAAAAAGAGAAGAAAAAGAAAATATTTCAGAAGAAATATTTGAAGTAATGATAACTGAGAATTTTCCCAAACCAATGACAGACACCAAACCAAAGATCCTGGAAGCTCCGAGAACACCAAGCAGAATAAATATGGAGAAAAAAATACCCAGGTAAGCCTATTATGTTCAAACTGCAGAAAATCAAACACAAAGAAAAAACCTTGAAAGAAGCCAGAAAAAAAAAACACCTATAAAAGAACAAAAATAAGAACTAGATCATACTTGCCTTTGGAAACCATGCAAGAAAGAAGAAAGAGAAGGGAAATACTTAAAGTGTTGAAAGAAAAAAAAAACACCAACCTAGAATTCTGACCAAATTAAATTCTCTTTGAAAGTGAAGAAATAGTTTTTCAAACAAACAAAAAACTAAGGGAATTTGTTACTAGTAGACCTGCATTATAAGACATGTTAAAAGAAGTTTTTCAGAGAGAAATAATATTGTTACAATATCAAACCTTCCAACTTGATCCTTAGATTCAGTGCATCCCCAATAAAAATCCCAACAAGTTACTTTGTGAAAATCAACAGAGTGATTCTAAAGTTTATATGGAAAGGCAAAAGATCCAGAATGTCTAACATAATACTGAAGAAAATACCAGAAGAATAATCAGAAGACAACCATTACACAACTTCAAGACTTGCTATAAAGCTACAATAATCAAGGCACTGCAGTATTGGTAAGAGTAAACAAATAGATCAATGGGACAGAATAGATAACCCAGAAAGAGACCTGCACAAATATAGTCAATGATCTTTGAAAAAGGAACAAAGGCAAAGGAAATAAAAAATGTTTTTTTTGGTGGCACCTGGGTGGCTCAGTCATTAAGCGTCTGCCTTTGGCTCAGGTCATGATCCCAGGGTCCTGGGATCGAGCCCCACATCAGGCTCCTGCTGCTCCCCCTGCTTGTGTTCCCTCTCTCCCTGTCTCTCTCTCTGTCAAATAAATAAAATCTTAAAAAAAAATGGTTTTTTCAACAAATGGTGCTATAACTGGATATCCACGTGCGAAAGATGAATCTAGACAATGACCTGACACATTTCATAAAAATTGACTTAAAATGGGTCACAGACCTCAATGTAAAACTCAAAACTATAAAACTTCCAGAAGATAACATAGGAGAAAATCTAGGTGACTGTGGGCTTGGCAAAGCTTTTAGACACAACAGCAAAAGTATGATCCATAAAAAAAATTATATATGGGATTTTATTAAAATTTAAACTTCTCTTTGCAAAAGACACTGTTAAGAGAATGGAAAGACAATCTATAGACTGAGAAGAAATTTTTTTTTAAAGATTTTATTTATTTATTTGACAGAGAGAGACACAGCGAGAGAGGGAACACAAGCAGGGGGAGTGGGAGAGGGAGAAGCAGGCTTCCCACCGAGCAGACAGCCCGATGCGGGGCTCGATCCCAGGACCCTGGGATCATGACCTGAGCCGAAGGCAGTCGCTTAACCGACTGAGCCACCCAGGCGCCCCGACTGAGAAGAAATATTAACAAAACAAGTATCTGATAAAGCTCATGTATCCAAGACATACAAAAACAACTAGAAGCCAACAACTTAAAAAGCAACCCAGTTAAAAAGTGAGAAAATACTAGAACAGACACCTCACCTGAAGATAGACAGATGGCAAATAAGCATACAAAAAGATGCTCCACATCATATGTCATTAAGGAACTGTGATTTAAACAAAAATGATACACCACGGCACATTTATTAGAATGGCTAAAATCCAAAATACAACACCAAAGGCTGTAGAGGTTGTAGAACAAAAAGAACTTTCATGCCTTGTTGGTAGAAATGCAAAATGGAATAGCCATCTTGAAAGACACTTTGGCAATTTCTTAAAGATACTAAATGTAATCTTACCATGTGATCCAGGAACCATGCTGGTATTTACCCAAAATGAGTTGAAAACTTATATCCAAACACCTACACATGGATGTTTACAGCAGCTTTATTCATAATTGCCAAAACTTGGAAGCAACCAAGATGTTCTTCAATAGATGAATGGATAAACAAACTGTGATAACTGATTCAATGGAGTAACAAGAAATAAGTTATCAAGCCATGAAAAGATATGGGGAAATCTTAAATGTATATTGCTAAGTGAAAGAAGCCACTCTGAAGAGATTACATACTATATGATTCCAACTATGTGAGATTCTGGAAAAGACAAAATTATGGAGAAAGTACATTGATCAGTAATTTCTAGACATTAGAAAAGGTGTAAGAGAGAAAAAAATAGAATTATATAAAATGCTTACTCAAAACCAGAAAAGGCAGAAAAAGAAGAAAAGGAAAAAAAGAAGCAAAGAAGAAATACAATCAATAGAAAATAGTTACAAATATGGTAGATATTAATGCAATTCTATCCATAATACTTTAAATGCAAATGGTCTAAATATGCCAATGAAAAGACAGAGATTGTCAGGGTGACAATAGACCTAAAGACCCAGATAAAAAGACCTAACTGTATATTATCTGTAGAAACCTATGCTAAATATAAGGACTCCTTTAATAGATTAAAGGTAAAGGGATGGGGAAAGAAATATCATGCTAGTAATCAAAATAAAGCTGAAATAGCTCCATTTATTTTAGGCAAAAAAAACTTCAGAACAAGGAACACTATGAAGAATAAAGAGGCATTTCATAATGATGAAGAGGTCAATTCTCCATAAAGACATAACAATCCTTAACATGTATATACCTAACAACAGAGTGTCAAAAAACATGAAAAAAAACCGATAGAACTGCAAGGAGAAATAGACAATTCACCATTACAGTTAGACATCAGCAACCCTCTCTCAGTAATTGATAAATCAAGCAGGCAGAAAATTGGTAGGGATATAGATGACCTGAACAGAACTATAAATCAACTTGATCTCATTGACATTTATAGAGTACTCCATTACACAACAGAAGAATACACATCTTTCTCAAACTCACATGGAGCATTTACCATAATAGACCACATAACAGGGAATAAAATACCCCTTTAGCAGCTTAAAAAGATAGAAATAGGGGCACCTGGATGGCTCAGTCGCTAAGCATCTGCCTTCGGCTCAGGTCATGATCCCAGGGTCCTGGGATCGAGCCCCGCATGGGGCTCCCTGCTCCACAGGAAGCCTGCTTCTCCCTCTCCCACTCACCCTACATGTGTTCCCTGTCTCGCTGTGTCTCTCTCTGTCAAATAAATAAATAAATAAAAATATCGAAATAATGCAAAGTATATTCTTATACCACAATGAAAATGAATTAGAAGTCAATAACTATCAGTAACAGGAAGTTGGAAACCCTCCCCCAAATATTTGAACATTAAACAACACACTTATAAGCAACACATGATAAATGAAGTTTCATAAGAAATTTAAATTTTTTTAACTAAATTTAAGTGAAAATATAATTTACCAAAATTGGTGGAAAGCACTGGAAGCAGTGTTTACAGGGAAATGTACAGAATTAAATACATTAGAAAAGAAGATCTAAAATCAATAATCTTAAGTTTCTACTTAAGGACTTAGAGAAAAAAGAGCAATTTAAGCCTACAGCAAACAAAAAGAAAAAATAATATGAAGTTAAATCAGCAATCAATAAAATTAAAAACATAAGAACAATATGGAAAATCAACAAAATCAAACATTTGTTCTTTGATAAGATGAATTAAACTGATAAACCTCCAACCAAGCCAACCAAAAAGAAAAAGAGAGAATACAAATTACCAATATCAAAATAAATAAAAGAGGGTCTATCACTATTGATCCCATGGGCCTTAAAAGGATAATGCAATGACATTATGGCTGATTCTAAGACTGGGGAAAAAATATGCAAGATTAACCTGGAACATCTTGCAATGTTGGAAATAAAGAAGAAAAAAAACTGTTGGGTGATATGTCATAGGGACACAGGAATCAATTTAAGCTCTTCCAAAGAAGACATCCAGATAGCCCACAGACACAAGAAAAGATGCTTAACATCACTCATCATCAGGGAAATGCAAATCAAAACCACAATGAGATACCACCTCACACCTGTCAGAATGGATACAATTAACAACACAGGAAACAACAGATGTTGGAGAGGATGCAGAGAAAGGGGAACCCTCTTACACTGTTGATGGGAATGCAAACTGGTGCAGCCACTCTGGAAAACAGTGTGGAGGTTCCTCAGAGAGTTAAAAATAGAACTACCCTACAATCCAGCAATTGCACTATTAGGTATTCACCGAAAGGATACAAAAATACTGATTCAAAGGGGTATATGCACCCGATGTTTATAGCAGCATTATCAACAATAGCCAAATTATGGAAAGAGCCCAAATGTCCACTGACTGATGAGTGGATAAAGAAGATTTGGTATATATATACAATGGAATATTACTCAGCCATTGAAAAGAATGAAATCTTGCCATTTGCAATGATGTGGATGGAACTCGAGTGTATTATGCTAAGTGAAATAAGTCAGTCAGAGAAAGACAAATACCATATGATTTCACTCATATGTGGAATTTAAGAAACAAAATAGATGAACATGGGGGGGGTAGAGAGGAAAGCAAACCAGAAGAGACTATTAACTATAGAGAACAGAGGGTTGCTAGAGGGGAGATGCGTGGGAGATGGGCTAAATGGGTGATGGGTATTAAGGAGGGCACTTGTGTCGAGCACTGAGTGTTATATGTAAGTGATGAATCACTAAATTCTACTCCTGTAACCAATATTACACTGTACGTTAACTAACTAGAATTTAAATTAAAATTTGAAAAAAAGGGGTGCCTGGGTGGCTCAGTTGGTTAAGCGATGGTCATGATCCCAGGGTTCTGGGATTGAGCCCCGCATCGGGCTCCCTGCTCAGCCAGAAGCCTGCTTCTTCCTCTCCCACTCCCCCTGCTTGTGTTCCCTCTCACGCTGTCTCTCTCTCTCTCTCTCTCTCTCCCTGTCAATTAAATAAATAAATAAAATCTTTAAAAAAAATTTGAAAAAAAAATTAAAAGTAATAAAAAAATAAATAATTATTTTCCAATGGCCAAAGCTAAAACATTTTGAGGAAGAAAATAAAGAATTATTGGTTTATAAATCAAAGTATAAACTAAATAGCCATAGTTCAATAATGACATGCATAAAATATTACATTAATAAATAAATGGGGGATAAGAGACAAATCTCCCATGTAAGAGAATTCCAAATAATTTATGCAGGTACTCCCCTTCAAGGAGGCTGACTGTAACTTCCCACTCAAAGCATGAGCTATGCATAGTGACTTTCTTCCCATGATTACAGTATGGAAAGTGGGTAGAAAAAAGTAACTCAAGAGTGAAGAAAACACTAGCTCAGCCAAGTGACGAACATCAACATCAATGGTAATGGATCCTGTTGATACTATGTATTCTTGATATGATGTGATAAAAACAGTGCTTCACTTCTATGGCATTCTTCTCCAAAACCTAAAACCCCTGTCTAATCATCTGAAAAACATCAGACAAATCCAAAGAGAGGGACATTATTAAAACTGCCAATACCATCAAAAACAAAGAATGTGTAAGAAAATGTCATAGAGAAGAGAATCCTAAAGAGACGTGACAAATGAATATAAAGTGGTATCCTTGATGAAATCCTGAAACAGAAAAAGGACATTAGGTAAAAAACTAAGGAATGTGAATTAAGTATGGACTTTAGTTAATAATGTATCAATATTGGTTCACTAACTATTGTACCATATTAATGTAAAGGATGTTAATAATCAGGAAACTATGTATGAGTGTATAGGGATTCTGTAGTCTTCAATTTTTCTTTAAATATAAAACACAGTATCTATTGAAAATTAAAACCAAAAAATGAGTATTATAGGGGCATAGACTGGAATGCAAAGAAATATGAAAAATTGAAAAATTTATCTTTAAAGTAACTGTGGATGTGAGTATTCCTCATGTAGATCAATGTTTGGATATGATAAATAGTTGCCTTTCCAACTCTGCAAGTCTTCATATTTTGCTTATCCAGAGAGAAAAATACATGTTCTTATATCACATCCAGTTCCTGAGCTCATCTCCTGTTCATAATACCATGGTAAAGACAACCAACAATTATCAATCTGCCCTATTAACTTCACTTTTCTGATCTCTTCGCCTAGAGCAGTGGTTTGGTTCTTAACCACAGGCAGTTTTGCTTTCTGAAGTATATCTGACAATGTCTGGGGACATTTTTGGCTTTCACATCTGAAGGAGTGCTACTAGCATCTAGTGGGTAGAGGCCACGTTTGCTGCTAAACATCCTGTGATGCAAATGACAACCCCTGACAAAGAATTATACAACCCCAAAATGTCAATAGCACTGAGATGGAGAAACCCTGCCCTAGATTTACAAGTCTGCCTCCCAAGTTACTTCAGATCAGAGTTTTACCAAATATTTGCCATTACATAATACAGATCACCAATTTTCCAGTCTTCATTTCACCAAATAGACAAATGTCACATTTTAGAGTTTTGTTAGTGCAGCACTCCTATTTCAAGACCAAATTCAGCACCAGTCTGGGTGTACTAGATTATGCTGAAATAATAAAGATCCACAAAATCATTTTTTAAGGTTTTATTTTTAATCATATTACATGTCCATTTGATGGGTTAGAGACCCTTCACAACTCAAGACAAAGCTGATAAAATCTCTATCGTTAAGAACTCCACTATTTATGGTAGCAGGAAGAGCAGAAAGAACCAAAAATCTACCATCTATAAAATACTTCAACTCAAATTCACCTTCTCTCATAGTTTTTTTGGAAAGAACTAGCCCTTTAATACCCACACAACTGTTAGATGTGCAGAGACCTATAACCTTACCATATGTCTGGAAGTACATAATAATCAAATAGGATTAAATATCTACCATTTTGCATGGTTATTAGGAGGATCATCTAAATATTCTGTTCTGTTTTATGAATACAATATTGTGCTTACATGCTTTTAAATATTGCCATATACTCTTCAGATCATTACTTTTGTCATGATATTTGGTGAAATGGACTAACACCACCTCAAGAGTTACTCCTCAGTTTGAGGTGTTTATAATGATTCCACTTTTTGTTGGTTTACATGATGTTTGGATATCAGAATCAGCCAGGTCATCCTGCAGTGACAATGTCCCAACATCAGTAAGTTAATGTAACAAAAGTTTATTTCTTCTCATACTACATTATCAACATAGGCTGTGAGCTGTACTCTATATGTCTCTCCCTCCAGGACTCAGGCTGATTGAGCAAAATCTATCTGGAGTATCTGAAATATTGTTGGTTGCCTTTTAAATAAGAGAGAGACAGAGACACAGAGAGAACTCTGGAAGATAAATAAAATCTGAAAACAAGAAATGATTACAACTAATTAATCTTTTGATTCTATGCAAGAAAAAAAAAAAAAAAGACTGAGAGACTGAAAAGTCCGGTATTACCATGTCACCCAGGAGAAGGAAAGCTATCAATATTTGGTAAACAGAAATAACCACCAAAATGCTGAGACTTTGATGTTCATCAACATTTTTTCTAGCATACTCTTCAATTCAGTGTGGAAATAAATATGTGAAACCACAATAGAATTTGAGCTAAAGTAACAAGGGGGAAATCTGGTATATTTGTTATCCATGGTTGCATAATAAATCACCCCAAAAGTTAGCAGCTTAAAACAACAAAAGTATATTATCTCACATGGTTTCTAAGGATCAATAATATGGGCATACTTAACTGAGTGTTTCTGAAGCAGTCTCCAATGAAATTGTATTCAAGCTGTCAGATGGACATACAGTATCTGAAAATATTATTAGGGCTGGAGGATCTATTCCAAGCACACTCATGTGGCTGATGACAGGAAACTCAGTTCTCTCCCAGAGGGCTATGCATAGGGCTGCTCTCCCTAAGGCTGATCATGACTTGGCTTGCCCCAGAACTAGTGATACCAAAGAAAGAACAAGAGTACCCAAGATAGAATCTATAATATCTTGTATACATGCGTCTCAAATGACATATCATCACTTTTTCGTAATTCTATTGATCACACAGACCAGCCATTGTAAAGTGTGGGTGAGAGAGGGAGATCACAAAGGTGTGAATGCCAGAAGGTGGAAATCATGAGGGAGCCATCTCGGAGGCTGTCTGCTATAGTCCATCCTCTGGTTTTCAATGATTCATTATCTCTTCCACATGCAATACACATAAATACCTTCTCAAGACCCCTAAGTATCTCAACCCATGACCCATAATAATCAACTCGTCCTATTTTGTGATTGAGAGAATCTGAGGAATACCCTTTTACAGTGTTTTGTATAAGCAATATCTCAAAAAATGATGTTACAATCATACCTTAAGCTTCATCTTTAGACCATGCTTTCCTAAGAGTTCGCTGGATTTGCTCTTTTCTTGGAAACCATTCCTTAATTTTAGTTTTCTTTGCCATCTGAAAAAGCTATAATCCAGCAAGTCCAAGTTTTTTTTTTTTTTTAATCTAATGGTCCTCCCATTAGCTTATCTTTCTTCTTTTGCATTTTACTATAATCAGCAAGAGAAAAACAGGGGGTATTTTTAACCCTGCAGTTATAAATTTCTTTAGCTATATCATCCAGTTAATTTGGGCACATTGTCTAATTTGCACATTACTACAGGCAAAAGGTTGATAAACTTTCTGCCACTACATAACAAGGATCTCTTTTCTCCCGATCTCCAGTAGTATTTTCTCACTTTAAGACCTCACCAGCAGGCTCCTCAGAATTCAGAATTTTGTAAAGAGTGTATTCAATGCAGAGTCCAAAATTCCATAAATAGTGTGTTCAAGGCATTTAATCATTTAACTTGTATTATTATTAAAATCCTTATGGTTTTTCCCAGTTCTACTCACTGCCTGATTCCATCAGTCCTACATAATAGGTTTTTGTTAAGTCAGTACTCAAAATAGCCTTCAAACTTAGTAGATTAAAATAACAAATACCTATTACCTTATATAGTGTCTGAGATGCAGAATTGAGAGCATGCTGTCCTGGGTTGCCCTGGCTCAGTGTCTCTTAAAAGGCTGCAGTCAAGCTATTAGCTATGTATATGATCTCTAAAAACATGACTGGCCCTAAAGGATCCATTCCAAGCACACTCACTTGTTTGTTGGCAAAAAAGTTGCAGTTCTTCACTGGTTGGGTCATTCCATAAAGCTGTCCATGAGCTGGCTTCCTCTAGAACAAGTGCAGAAAGAGAGAGAGAAAGAAGAAAGTAATAATATTTTTATAACCTAATCTTGACATGACATACCACTACTTTTTTGTATTCTGTTGGTCACACAAAAAAAACCCAGGCACGGGCGCCTGGGTGGCTCAGTTGGTTAAGCGACTGCCTTCGGCTCAGGTCATGATCCTGGAGTCCTGGGATCGAGTCCCGCATCGGGCTCCCTGCTCGGCAGGGAGTCTGCTTCTCCCTCTGACCCTCCCCCCTCTCATGTGCTCTCTCTCATTCTATCTCTCTCAAATAAATAAATAAAATCTTTAAAAAAAAAAAAAAACCCAGGCACAAGTGGGCAGGGACTACCCAAGTAAATGTAATGACAGAAGTTAGAATCATTGCAGGCCATCTTTAGAGGTTATCTCAGCCAGATATGTGAGTTCCCATGAAGATAGAATAGTAGATTTTGTTGTAAGAAGAAATAGTTCACTTTTATTATTTTTTTTCTTCATTACAAAGCAGAGTCATTAGTCAAGAATGAATAAAGCAAGACAGTCACTAGAGTTTTGTGGGAAGGTTTGAATACGTGGGAGACTCTTGGAGAATGGGAATAAAATAAAATAAGAATATCTGTAGCACTGCCACTGCCACTTATTCTTAGCAATAAATTTAAAGTACATAATGTGTTTTTGTCTAGTAACGTTCTATTGCTTATTGGTAGTCTCAGTGTAAATGAACTGTTGATGTTTAAACAAGATGGGGCTTTGTAACAAAAGTGCTATAAATAAAAAGAATTTTTTTTAAAGATTTTATTTATTTATTTGAGAGAGAGAATGAGAGAGAGAGAGAGAGAGAGCATGAGAGTGGGAGGGTCAGAGGGAGAAGCAGACTCCCTGCTGAGCAGGGAGCCCGATGCGGAACTCGATCCCAGGACTCCAGGATCATGACCTGAGCCAAAGGCAGTCGCTTAACCAACTGAGCCACCCAGGTGCCCAAAAGAATTTTTTTTAAGTTGTAGGAAACCAAAAGTGTTTGACAAGAAACTATTAAATACAATCAAAGAGTATATGTGATGCATAAATATTAGGGAGTAGCAAAAGTAAACTACTTGAAAGAAAAAGTTTGTTGTCTTTTTCTTTTTCTTTCAAGCACTTTTTCTTTCAAGTAGTTTACTTTTGCTACTCCCTAATATTTATGCATCACATATACTCTTTGATTGTATTTAATAGTTTCTTGTCTTCAGGAATGTATTAATGCTTTTTCAAAGAAAGAATTGTTGATATGTGAGTTATTAAGATGTATTTGCTATTATGCTTTGAGGAACTGTTTTTGAGAAATAGTTTTCTTAAGAAAAAATAAATAAATTTAAATAAAAATTTATTTTAAGAGATGACAAAAAAGGGACTAGGTCTCAAAATAATTGTGACACAAAGTTGGTTAATGTACACTTTAAGCTATGTATGCATACTGAGCACAGCTGTCTTTATATTCTGCTTGTCATAGAACTGAGATTAGAAACAACAAAATCTTCATTATTTCCATTTAATCTACCATTTATAAATGTATCACAAATTCAAAAATCTTACCTTATTAATTTCCCTTAAGTCTATTTTTGACACTGACAAATGCTTGTGTATTGGGAATAAAAAATTATTACTAAGGTTATAAATTTTGGTATAATAAAATTATATCCCACCACTTAGTAAACTGTCTAACCAAACTTGAGAAGATCTCAGAGAAAAAATAGATTTTTATATTACCTTATTTCATATATGAATGAGGAAGAGACTATCACTTGTCCTCATACTGAAGGAAATTGTCTTTTCTTAATTGACTCCACAAGGACAAATTATTTTTAACAAATACTTAAATTTAAAAGTGATTCAGTAGAAAAAAGAATCATGTTCGATCATTTTTTTTTAGAGAAAAATTTTTATAAGCAACTCAGGCGAGAATAGAATGTCTTAGTCTCTCATTTGCTAAATATAAGCAAAAGACACATATTACTTAAGCTATTTGGAGGAAAAACATTGCTATATTCTAAGTTATTCCCTTTCCTTTTAAAAAAATAACATTTTTAAATTATAAAAACCATTTAGTAATGAAGAAAGAAGTTGTATCAGTAAAATATCTATTTTTCATATTCTATTTTCTGTTTTATAAATCTTTTCTATTTTAAAAAATAAGAAAAATAATGACTCTTTTAGATCCTTGTATTTATCAAATAAATTGTATAAAGAGCATATTAGTTACATAATTGTTATAATTGGAGGGAGAATTCTGGTTAGGCCAGTTCTTTATTCAGACTTATTTTTGTGTGGATATGGGAGAACTTATGATTAACTGATTCATTTCCTGCTTTTCTTCTTTTTTAATGTCAGCATTTAATATTATAGATTTCTCTTTAAATATTCCTCTTTCTGTATAACACAAAAAGTGTTTTTATTATCATTCAGTCCTAATTATTTCTAATTTTCATCATGATTAATTATTTGGCACATGTGTTATAAAGAAGTGTGGATTTATCCTTCCAACACTAAGGGGATTTTCAGTTATATTTTTATTATTTAATTGTAGTTTACTTGCATTGTGGCCAGCAAATTGGTCTCAATTTTGGGGGGAATTTTTTTAGGTTCCAATACATAGTCAATTTTTAAATGTTACATGTTTGTTTAGAAAGAATATGTATTCTCCAGTTCTAGGATAAGGTGACAGAGATAGACAGATGCTAGAAATATAGATACATGGATACAAATATCCATAGATAGTAGGTCAATGTAGATATGGATACAGAGACAGATATGGAGAAATAGAAATAAATCTGTGCATAATACACATACACCAGATTGTTTTCAAAATGCTCTTAATATTTTCTATATTCTTACTGATTTTGAATCTGAATGTGTTAATATGTCACTTCTGAGAAGTAGTTAATTTCCTGTTTAATTCTGTTAATTTTTGCTTTATATATTTTCAGGCTATATTACAAAGTAAATACTACTATAAGATTGTTACATATTCCGGGAAAGTTGAATATTTCATAAACAGATGGATTTGTTTTTAAGATTTTATTTATTTATTTGACAGAGATAGAGAGCACAAGAAGGGGGAGTGGCAGGCAGAGGGACAGGGAGAAGCAGGCTCCCCGCTGAGCAGGAAGCTGACCAGGGGCTCGATCCCAGGACCCTGGGATCATGACCTGAGCCAAAGGCAGACACTTAACCAATTGAGCCACCCAGGTACCCCCTGACTGGATTTTTTTTTTTTTAATTTCTAGCAGTACTTTTTTTTTTTTTTCAAAAGGTCTATAGGTGAACAAACTTCTTTCTGGTTAGTCTTTTCCCTGTATTTTTTTCCCCATTCTTTCATTTTCAACTTTTCTTATACGATACTTCAGGCATGATTTTGTTAAATTGTGCAAAATCAGATCTTTTTCCTCATACAATTTGGTTATTTTTAGCATCTATTTGGAGAGTTAATCCATTTATACTGAGTGTTGATGGATATATATGAATTCATTTCTAAAACTGTATTTTATGCTTTTTATTTAATCTACTTTGTACATTGTGTTTTGGTTTTTGTCCAATCTACTTTGTACATCTTTTTTCTCCTCTCCTTTTTTTACATTACAGAAATATGTTTCTATTCTCTGAATCCATGTTTTCCCTCCGTGCTTTATGTGAGATTCTCTTATATAGCCTCCTATCCTCATCCTTGCCCCTTAGAGAACGACTCATTAAAATCAAGGCTTTGTTTCCTGGTTCCTGAGCAAGTGGCTCATTAAAACCAAGGGGCGAGGCCAACAAAAATAAACATGGAGAGTACTGATGCCAGATCTAGAGATTTTTTTTTTTTAGGATCATCAGATTATCTTGTGTAGTTAATACCATTAAATTACCTGACTTGGGCAGCAAGAGGAAATACAACCCAGGCTCCATGAAATAAACATGCATCCTTGGAGAAAACATAATTCCTTATAATTCTACTTAAAGACCATGTTTGCTTTTTGCAACTCATTCACTTAGATTATTTGCAATGTGCATCTAGTCTCCATAAGTGGTAGCTTACATTTTGTGCTTCTAACTGAATTAATGCTTTCTTGTTGAATTGTTTAGTATCCTATCAAGAAAAGAAAGAAGAGGAGCAAGATGGCAGAGGAGTAGGAGACCTAAATTTCATCTTGACACAGGAATTCACCTAGATAGCTACCAAACCATTCAGAGCACCTACAAACTCAACAGGAGATTGAAGAAAAGAACAGCAGCAATTCTATGAACAGAAAAGCAACCACTTTCTGGAAGGTATGACATGCACAGAAGTGAATCCGAGGCGATATTTGGGAAGATCAACCGCAGGGGGAGGGAGCCTTCCTCAGCCAGCTACTGGCAGGTGATACAGCAGGGGAGCACAAAATCGGAACTTTTAGAAGTCAGCTCCACTGAAGAATGTCATTCCAGTGGCTAAGCAGGGGGTGGAATCCTCGCTGGGACAGTGTGATCTCAGGACCCTCAGGGTCACAGAAAGACTGGGGCTGCCTGAGTGTGGCAGAGCTCCCAGGTATTGCAGCAGGGAAGCTGGCAGCAAAGATAAAGCCAAGGAATGGGCTCTCAATTTGGGGTTGCCATAAACTGTGATCCCCAGCACAGTCGGGCCACTACTCTTTGAGCAGGGACCCAACAAGCAGCAGATCTGGGGAGACTCCCCTTCCCCTCCCCGGGAGGAGTGGCACAGGAGTGCGTGCGCTGTAGGAATCTGCTGGGTATGGAGAATACAGATGGGGTTGTGTGCCAGAGATAGAAATGCTCAGTAACAGGCCAGGTGAACACAGAGTGCGGCCAGAGACCAGGGAGACAGGAGTGACTGATGGCTTTACTCTGAGGGCTCACAGAGGAGTGGGGCCCTAAGCTCTTGGCTCTTCCGGGACCAGAGATTGGGAGGCCGCCATTTTCATTCTCATCATCCAAAGCTGTACAGAAAGCTTTCAGGGAACAAAAGCTACTGAGAGCAACCCCAAGCAGATTACTTAGCCGGGCCCCTGGCAAGGGTGGTGCAATTAAACCTCAGGCAAAGACATTTGAGAATCCCTGCAAAAGGCCCCACCTCCAGAATATCAGCCAGAACATCCAGCCAAAACCAAGTTTACCAATCAATGAGAAATGCAAAACTCTAGCACTAGGGGAATACAGCACATAGAATTCACAGCATTTTTTCCCATGATTCTTTAGTCTTTCGAAGTTAATTTTTTAAATTTTCTTTATTTTTTTTTCTACTTTTTTAAAAATTTTTCTTCTTTCCTTTTTCAACCAACATCTTACCAATTCCTTTTTTAAAAACCTTTTTATATTCATTTTTACAGTCATATTTTATCACTTCATTGTATTTAACCTTATTTTTTGTTTTATATATATATATAAGTTTTGCTTTTTTAAAATTTTGGGATACAGGGCGCCTGGGTGGCTCAGTTGGTTAAGCGACTGCCTTCGGCTCAGGTCATGATCCTGGAGTCCCGCATTGGGCCCCCTGCTTCGTCCTCTGACCCTATCCCCTCTCATGCTTCTCCCTCTCCCACTCCCCCTGCTTGTGTTCCCTCTCTTGCTGTGTCTCTATCAAATAAATCAATAAAATCTTTAAAAAATAAAAAAATAAAGGCTTTTTAAATTTTCACCTTTACAATCATATTCCATCCCTTCATCGTATTTACCCTTATTTTTGTATGTATATGTGTATACATATATATATGTATAGGTGTGTGTGTATATATATATATATATATGTCGTTCTTTCTTTAAAATTTTGGGAGGCAATTTCTTCTAACAGACCAAAATACACCCAAAATCTTGTATGTGGCTCTGTTCAATTCACCAGCCTGATCATATTCTTTTTTTTTTCCCCTCTTTCTTTTCCCCCTGGTTTCCAGTCTCTTCGATTTGTTTAGTGTATATTTTTCTGGAGTCATTGCTATCCTTTTAGCATTCTGTCCTCTCATTCAACTAGTCTCCTCTGGACAAAATGGTAAGATGCAAAAACTCACCTCAAAAAAAAAGAACAAGAGGTAGTATCAACTGCCAGGGACCTAATCAATATGGACATTAGTAAAATGTCAGAACTAGAGTTCAGAATGAAGATTATAAAGATACTAGCTGGGCTTGAAAAAAGCATGGAAGATACTAGAGAAACCCTTTCTGGAGAAATAAAAGAACTAATATCTAACCAAGTCAAAATCAAAAAAAGGCTATCAATGAGGTGCAATCAAAAATGGAAGCTCTAACTGCTAGGATAAATGAGGCAGAAGAGAAAATTACTGATCTAGAAGACCAAATGAGGGAGAATAAAGAAGCTGAGAAAAAGAGAGATAAACAACTACTGGATCACAAGGGCAGAATTCAAGAGATAAGTAATACCATAAGACAAAACAATATTAGGATAATTGGGATCTCAGAAGAAGAAGAAAGAAAGAGAGAGGGGCAGAAGGTATATTGGAGCAAATTACACCAGAGAACTTCCCTAATTTCGGGGAGGAAACAGGCATTAAAATCCAGGAGGCACAGAGAACCCCCTCAAAATCAATAAAAATAGGTCAACACCCTGACATCTAATAGTAAAACTTACAAGTCTCAGAGACAAAGAGAAAATCCTGAAAGCAGCTCGGGACAAGTGGTCTGTCACCTACAATGGTAGAAATATTAAATTGGCAGGACACCTATCCACAGAGATCTGTCAGGCCTGAAAGGACTGGTATGATATATTCAGAGCACTAAATGAGAAAAATATGCAGCCAAGAATACTAGATCCAGCTAGGCTGTCATTGAAAATAGAAGGAGAGATAAAAAGTTTCCAGGACAAACAAAAAACTAAAAGAATTTGTGAACATCAAACCAACCCTACAAGAAATATTGAAAGGGGTCCTCTAAGCAAAAAGAGAGCCTAAAAGTAATATAGACTAGAAAGGAACAGAGAAAATACACAGTAACAGTCACCTTACAGGCAATACAATGGCACTAAATTCATATCTTTCAATAGTTACCCTGAATGTAAACAGGCTAAATGCCCCAATCAAAAGATAAAGCGTATCAGATTGGGTAAAAAAATAAGACCCATCAATATGCTGCCTGCAAGAGACTCATTTTAGACCCAAAGACACCTCCAGATTTAAAGTGAGGGGGTGGAAAACCATTTACCATGCTAATGCACATCAAAAGAAAGCTGGGGTGGCAATCCTTATATCAGACAAATTAGACTTTAAACCAAAGACTGTAATAAGAGATGAGGAAGGACACTCTATCCTACTTAAAGGGTCTATCCAACAAGAAGATCTACCGATTGTAAATATCTATGCCCGTAACATGGGAGCAGCCAATTATACAAGCCAATTAATAACATAATCAAAGCAACACATCAACAACAATACAATAATAGTAGGGGACTTTAACACCCCCCTCACTGAAATGGACAGATCATCTAAGCAAAAGATCAATAAGGAAATAAAGACTTTAAATGACACACTGAACCAGATGGACTTCACAGATATATTCAGAGCATTCCATCCTACAGCAACAGAATACACGTTCTTCTTGAGTGCACATGGAACATTCTCCAGAATAGATCACATCCTGGGTCACAAATCAGGTCTCAACTGGTACCAAAAGATTGGGACCATTCCCTACATATTTTCAGACCACAATGCTTTGAAACTAGAACTCAATCACAGGAGGAAAGTTGGAAAGAACTCAAATACATGGAGGCAAAATAGCATCCTACTAAAGAAAGAATGGGTCAACCAGGAAATTAAAGAAGAATTAAAAAAATTCATGGAAACAAATGAAAATGAAAACAAAACTGTCCCAAATCTTTGGGATACAGCAAAGGCAGACCTAAGAGGAAAGTATATAGCAATACAAGCCTTTCTCAAGAAACAAGAAAGGTCTCAAATACACAACCTAAACCTCCACCTAACGGAGCTGGAGAAAGAACAGCAAATAAAGCCTAAACCCAGCAGAAAAAGAGAAATAATAAAGATCAGAGCAGAAATCAATGAAATAGAAACCAAAAGAACACAGAACAGATCAATGAAACTGGGAGCTCATTCCTTTAACGAATTAATAAGATGGATAAACCCCTGGCCAGACTTATCAAAAAGAAAAGAGAAAGGACACAAATGAATAAACTCACGAATGAAAGAGGCGAGATCACAACCAACACGAAAGAAATACAAACAATTATAAGAACATATTATGAGCAACTATATACCAGCAAATTAGATAATCTGGAAGAAATGGATGTATTCTTAAAGACATATAAACTACCGGGAGCCTGGGTGGCTCAGTTGGTTAAGCGACTGCCTTCGGCTCGGGTCATGATCCTGGAGTCCCGGGATCGAGTCCCACATCGGGCTCCCTGCTCAGCGGGGAGTCTGCTTCTCCCTCTGACCCTCCCCCCCTCATGCTCTCTCTCTCTCTCATTCTCTCTCTCTCTCTCAAATAAATAAATAAAATCTTTTTAAAAAAAAAAAAGACATATAAACTACCAAAACTGAACCAGGAAGAAATAGAAAACCTTAACAGACCCATAATCACAAGGAAATTAAAGCAGTAATCAAAACCTCCCAACAAACAAGAGCCCAGGGCCATATGGCTTCCCAGGGGAATTCTATCAAACATTTAAAGAAAATTAATACCTATTCTTCTGAAGCTAGTCCAAAAAATAGAAATGGAAGGAAAACTTCCAAACTCATTTTATGAGGCCAACATTACCTCAATCCCAAAACCAGACAAAGACCCCACCAAAAAGGAGAACTACAGACCAATATCCCTGATGAACACGGATGCAAAAATTCTCACCAAAATACTAAACAATAGAATCCAACAGTACATTAAAAGGATTATTCACCACAACCAAGTGGGATTTATTCCTGGGCTGCAAAGTTGGTTCAACATCCACAAGTCAATCAGTGTGATACAATACATTAATAAAAGAAAGAACAAAAACCATATAATCCATGCAATAGATGCAGAAAAAGCATTTGACAGAGTACAGCATCCTTTCTTGATTAAAACTCTTCAGAGTACAGGGATAGAGGGTACATACCTCAATATCATAAAAGCCACCTATGAAAAACACACAGCGAATAACATACTCAATGGGGAAAAACTGAAAGCTTTTCCCATAAGGTCAGGAACATGGCAGGGATGTCCACTATTACCACTGCTATTCAACAGAGTACTAGAAGTCCTAGCTTCACCAATCAGACAACAAAAAAATAAAAGGCATCCAAATTGGCAAAGAAGAAGTCAAACTCTCTTTTTGCAGATGGTATGATACTTTATGTGGAAAACCCAAAAGACTCCACCCCAAAACTCCTAGAACTCATATAGGAATTCAGTAAAGTGGCAGGATATAAAATCAATGCACAGAAAACAGTTGCATTTCTATACACCAACAACAAGACAGAAGGAAGAGAAATTAAGGAGTCGATGCCATTTACAATTGCACCCAAAACTATAAGATACCTAGGAATAAAGCTAACCAAAGAGGCAAAGAATCTGTACTCAGAAAACTATAAAATACTCATGAAAGAAATTGAGGAAGACACAAGCAAATGGAAAAATGTTCCACGCTCACAGATTGGAAGAACAAATATTATGAAGATGTCAATGCTACCTAGAGCAATCTACACGTTCAATGCAATCCCTATCAAAATACCATCCACTTTTTTCAAAGAAATGGAACAAATAATCCTAAAATTTGTATGGAACCAGAAAAGACCCCGAATAGCCAGAGAAATGTTGAAAAAGAAATGCAAAGCTGGTGGCATCACAATTCCGGACTTCAAGCTCTATTACAAAGCTGTCATCATCAAGACAGTATGGTACTGGCACAAAACAGACACATAGATCAATGGAACAGAATAGAGAGCCCAGAAATGGACTCTCAACTCTACAGTCAATTAATATTTGACAAAGCAGGAAAAAATATGCAGTGGAAAAAAGACAGTCTCTTCAATAAATGGTGTTGGGAAAATTGGACAGCCAAACGCAGAAGAATGAAACTGGACCATTTCCTTACACCACACACAAAAATAGACTCCAAATGGTTGAAAGACTTAAATATGAGAAAGGAATCCATCAAAATCCTAGAGGAGAACACAGACAGCAACCTCTTCGACCTCAGCCTCAACTTCTTCCTAGAAATATTGCCAAAGGCCAGGGAAGCAAGGGCAAAATGAACTATTGGGACTTTATCAAGATAAAACGCTTTTGCACAGCCAAGGAAACAGTCAACAAAACCCAAAGACAACCGACAGAATGGGAGAAGATATTTGCAAATGACATATCAGATAAAGGGCTAGTATCCAAAATCTATAAAGAACTTATCAAACTCAACACACAAAGAACAAAGAATCCAATCAAGAAATAGGCAGAAGACATGAACAGACATTTCTGCAAAGACATCCAAATGGCCAATAGACACATGAAAATATGCGCAACATCACTTGGCATCAGGGAAATACAAATCAGAACCTCAGTGAGTTACCACCTCACACCAGTCAGAATGGCTAAAATTAACAAGTCAGGAAATGACAGATGTTGGCGAGGATGCAGAGAAAGGGGAACCCTCCTACACTGTTGGTGGGAATGCAAGCTGGTGCAGCCACTCTGGAAAACAGTATGGAGCTTCCTCCAAAAGTTCAAAATAGTGCTACCCTATGACCCAGCAATTGCACTACTAGGGATTTACCCCAAAGATATAAAAGTAGTGAACCGAAAGGGCATGTGCACCCCAATGTTTATAGCAGCAATATCCACAATAGCCAAACTATGGAAAGATCCAAGATTTCCATCAACAGATGAATGGATAAAGAAGATATGGTATATATATACAATGGAATATTATGCAACCATCAAAAAATGAAATCTTGCTATTTGCATTGACATGGGTGGAACTAGAGGGTATTATGCTAAGCGAAATAAGTCAATCAGAGAAAGACAAGTATCATATGATCTCACTGATATGAGGAATTTGAGATACAAGACAGAGGTTCATAGGGGAAGGGAGGGGAAAATGAAATAAGATGAAACCAGAGAGGGAGACAAACCACACGAGACTCTTAATCTCAGGAAACAAATTGAGGGTTGCTGGAGTGGAGGGGAGTGGGAAGGATGGGATGGCTGGGTGATGGACACTGGGGAGGGTATGAGCGCTGTGAATTGTGTCAGACTGTTGAATCGCAGATCTGTACCTCTGAAACAAATGATACATTATATGTTAATTTAAAAAAAAAGAAAAGAGAAATCTCTCTAGGTATTTCAAGCAAGAGACACATATTGCAGGGAATTGGATAAGGGACTAGAGGAGAAAAAGGGAAAAGAAAAAAATTCATGAGGGAATGGAGAGCAAAAGGGGGAAAAGATCTAGAAGCTGCTTCCTCCTTCAGGCTGGAAGCAATAAGCCTGCATGTGTCACTGAAATGCCAGAAGTGATGCCTTTGCTCCTGCTGCATTTAAAACTGGATTGCTGTCAATTCAGAAGCCTTCAGTCTTATTGATGTTCTTGGAATTACCCCTGATCCTGAGGGAACATGGATCGTATCTTCAGTCACCTGCTGCTATTACTGCTGGCAATCACTGATAGAAGCAGAATATAAATAGCTTCTGCCCTCTTTCTGCCTTTCAATCTTTCATCTGTACATTCTCACTGGCACAAGCCAATCAGGAGTCAGGTGATAAGCAACTCTGGAAAGTGTATTTTGCAGGCTTCTAGCTCCAATGAAGAAGAGAATACAGATGGGGCCCAGCGAGCTGCAGAACCATGGCAAGATCCCCTGGGCAGGAGCATCGTGGGTGCACACCATAGGAGTCTGCAAGGTTTGGAGACTTGAAACAGGATTACGTGCCTGAGATAGAAACACTTGGTCAAAGACTGGGTGAGCACAGAGTGCAGATGGAGACCAGGGAGACTGGAGTAATTGACTGCTTTCCCCTGAGGGCGCACTGAGGAGTGGGGCACCAGGCTCTCAGTTCTGGGGCTGGAGATTGGGAGGCCACTGTGTTCATTCTCGTCTTCTAAAGCTGTGCGGAGAGCCTTCAGGGAACAAAAGCCACATAGAGCAATCCAGGGCAGCTTACATAGGCTGGCTGCCTGGCAAGGACGGTGCAGTTCTGCCTGGCACAAAGACACCTGAAAATCAGCACAACAGGCCACTCCCCCAGAAGATCAGAAAGAACATCCAGCTAAGACCAAGTTTCTGATCATGGAGAACTGCAAAACTCCAGCACTAAGGGAAAATAGTATATAGAATTCATGGTTGTTTTCCCACCATTCTTTAGTCTTTCAATCTTAATTTTTTCTTCTCTTTCCTTTTTCAACCATTTTCTTACTTTATCAACTCTTTTTAAAATCTTTTTTAATTTTCATTTTTACAGTTACATTCCTGCAGATCAAAAGTGAGGGAGTGGAAAACCATTTATCATGCTAATGGATATCAAAAGAAAGCTGGGTGGCAATCCTTATATTACACAAATTAGATTTTAATCCAAAGACTGTAAGGAGAGATGAGGAAGGACACTATATCATAATTAAAGGGTCTATCCAACAAGATCTAAGAATTGTAAATATTTATGCCCCTAACATGGGAGCAGCCAATTATATAAACCAATTAATAACAAGCTTAAAGAAACTCATTGATAATAATACAATAATAGTAGGGGACTTTAACACCCCACTTACTGCAATGGACAGATCATCTAAGCAGAAGATCAACAAGGAAACAAGGGCTTTGAATGACACACTGGACCAGATGGACTTCAAGATATATTCAGAGCACTCCATCCTACAGCAACAGAATACACATTCTTCATGAGTGCACATGGAACATTCTCCAGAATAGATCACATACTGGGTCACAAATGAGGTCTCAACTGGTACCAAAAGACTGGGATCATTCCCTGCATATTTTAGAACACAGTACTTTGAAACTGGAATTCAATCACAGAGGAAAGTCAGAAAGATCTCAATTACATGGAGGCAAAGAACATCCTACTAAAGAATGAATGGGTCAACCAGGAAATTAAAGATGAATTTTAAAAATTCATGGAAACAAAAATGAAAACACAACTGTCCAAAATCTTTGGGATACAGCAAAGGCAGTCCTAAGAAGGATGTATATAGCAATACAAGCCTTTCTCAAGAAACAAGAAAAGTCTCAAATACATAGCCTAAACTTACACCTAAAGAGCTGGAGAATGAACAGCAAATAAAGCCTAAACGCAGCAGGAGAAGAGAATTAATAAAGATTAGAGCAGAAATTAATGAAACAGAAGCCAAAAGAACAGTAGAACAGCTCGATGAAACTAGGAAATGGTTCTTTGAAAGAATTAATAAGATTCATAAACCCATGGCTAGACTTATCAAAAAGAAAAGAGAAAGGACCTAAATAAATAAAACCATGAATGAAAGAGAAGAGATCACAACCCACACCGAAGAAATACAAACAATTATAAGAACATTTTATGAAAACCTAAAGACTCCACCCCAAAATTATTAAAACTTACACAGGAATTCAGTAAAGTGGCAGGATATAAAATCAATGCACAGAAATCAGTTGCATTTCTATACACTAAGAATGAGACAGAAGAAAGAGAAATTAAGAAGTTGATCCCATTTACAATTGCACCAAAAACTGTAAGATACCTAGGAATAAATCTAACCAAAGAGATAAAGGATCTGTACTCTGAAAACTATAGAACACTCATGAAAGAAATTGAGGAAGACACAAAGAAATGCAAAAACATTCCATGCTCATGGATTGGAAGAACAAATATTGTTAAAATGTTTATGCTACCTAGAGCAACCTATACATTCAGTGCAATCCTTATTAAAATACCATCAGCTTTTTTCAAAGAAATGGAACAAATAATCCTAAAATTTGTATGGAACCAGAAAAGACCCCAAATAGCCAGAGGAATGTTGAAAAAGAAAAGCAAAGCTGGTGGCATCACAATGCCAGACTTCCAGCTCTATTACAAAGCTGTCATCATCAAGACAGTATGGTACTGGCACAAAAACAGACACATAGATCAATGGAACAGAATAGAGAATCCAGAAATGGAGCACAACTCTATGGTCAACTAATCTTCAACAAAGCAGGAAGGAATACCCAATGGAAAAAGACAGTCTCTTCAACAAATGGTGTTGGGAAAATTGGACAGCCACATGCAGAAGAATGAAACGGGACTATTTCCTACACCATACACAAAAATAGATTCGAAGTGAATGAAAGACCTAAATGTGAGACAGCAATCCATCAAAATCCTAGAGAACACAGGCAGCAACCTCTGTGACCTCAGCTGCAGCATCTTCTTCCTAGACACGTTTCCAAAGGCAAGGAAACAAAGGCAAAAATGAACTATTGGGACTTCATCAAGATAAAAAGCTTTTGCACAGGAAAGGAAACAGTCGACAAAACCAAAAGACAACCTACAGAATGGGAGAAGATATTTGCAAATGACATATCAGATAAAGGGCTAGTATCCAAAATCTATAAAGAACTTACCAAACTCAACACACAAAGAACAAATAATCCGATCAAGAAATAGGCAGAAGACGTGAACAGACATTTCTTCAAAGAAGACATCCAAATGGCCAACAGACACATGAAAAAATGTTCCACATCACTTGGCATCAGGAGAATACAAATCAAAATCGCAATGAGATACCACTTCACACTGGTCAGAACGGCTAAATTTAACCACTCAGGAAATGACAGATTTTGGCAAGGATGCAGAGAAAAGGGAAACCTCTTAAACTGTTGGTAGAAATGCAAGCTGGTGCAACCACTCTGGAAAATGGTATGGAGGTTCCTCAAAAAAGTTGAAATTAAAAGCCCTATAACCCAGCAATTGCACTACTAGGGATTTACCCCAAAGATACAAATGTAGTGATCCAAAGGGACACCTGCACCCCAATGTTTATAGCAGCAATGTCCACAATAGCCAAACTATGGAAAGAGTCCAAATGTCCATCGACAGATGAATGGATAAAGAAGATGAGGTATAGACACACACACACGCACACACACACACACACAAACAATGGAATACTACTCAGCCATCAAAAAAAAAAGAAAAAAGAAATCTTGCCATTTCCAAAAACATGGATGAAACTAGAGGGTATGGGTATTATGCTAAGTGAAATAAGTCAATCAGAGACTTATGCTAAGTGAAATAAGTCAATCAGAGACTATCATATGATCTCACCCATATGTAGAATTTAAGATACAAAACAGAGATTCATAGGGGAAGGGAAGGAAAAATGAAACAAGATGAAACCAGAGAGGTAGACAAACCATAAGAGACTCTTAATCTCAGAAAACAAACAGGGTTGCTGGGCGGGGGGGAGGGAAGGGAGATGGGGGCATGGGGTAACTGGGTGATGGAAATTAAGGAGGGCATATGATGTAATGATCACTGGGTATTATATAATCACTGTCCTCTACCTCTAAAACTAATAATACATTATATGTTAATTAATTGAATTTAAATTTTAAAAATTACCCTAGAAATCCACATGTTTACTAACAATATATATAGAAAGAACAAAATTTCAGAAAGGTGTTTATATACAATACAGATTATAAGCTAATAGTGATTCACTACATGAATAAATAATTATAAAATTTAAGAAAAAAAACAAGCCTCAAGGAGAGGGGAGGGAAATCTATATCCAGTGCCAAGAATGGCCAGCAATCCCTGTACTGTAATGAAAGATTACTCCAAACGTCACTGTGAAAGAGAGGAGAAGGCAAGGGGATCAATGCTCAGAGATGAAGACCCTTTGCTCTTTGTGCCCGCTTTTATTGGTCCTTCAGGATATCCACAAATCCTTATCACTGTTTCTCAAGCAGGTGATGTATGACAAGGGCTCTTACTAGACCTAGGAGGATCTGTTTAAGGGAAAGATATGAAATGCTAATCTGTGTGTTCTTGGAGTTTTGCTAAACATAGCCTAAGGGACAATGCATACATCTCTTGGATCGCATGGTAGCTATTTGGGCTAAGAGAGCTTCGCGGTATTCCTAAGGCAGAGTGGTCATGCAGGCCTCGGCATTCCAGAGGCCTATGCCCTTCTCTGAAACCTTCTCTTGCCCCCAGAGACCTGTTACATTTTAGCAAGCCAGGTATTATGGCTGATTTCATGCTCTACATTAACCCCAACAATTCAGAGCTGTTCCAATATGTTATATAAGATGTACAGTTTTCAACAAAACAAATTAAAACACATGCAAATAAATAGTAACATATGACTCAGAAAAGCCCCAAAACAATCTTGAAAAAGAAGAACAAAGTTGACAACTCATACTTCCCATTTTCAAAACTTACTACAAAGTTACAGTAAGCAAGACTTTGTGGTACTGCAGAAGAATAGACATACAGGTTAATGGAACAGAACTGAGAGAGACCAGAAATAAAAACTCGCACATTTATAATCAATTGATTACAAGAAGGATGCCAAGATCATTCAGTGGGTAAAGAATATGATTTTCAACAAGTGGATGCATGACATTGGATATCCGCATGCAAAAGAATGAAGATGGCTCCCTATCACAATCCATATACAAATGTTAAAATGGATCAGAGATCTAAATGTAAGTGCTAAAAATATAAAACTCATAGGACAAAACATAGCAGTAAATTTTTGTGACTTTGAATCCAACAATGACATGATAATCTTAGATATGACCCAAAAAAGAAAAGTTAACCAAAAAATTAGGCAAATAGGACTTTATCAAAATTTTAAAGTTTTGCACTTTAAAGCACACTATCAAGAGAGTATAAAGACAACCCACTGGATGGGAGAAAATATTTGCTCCACTGAAACTAAAAAAAAAAAAAAAGGGCACTTTATAAAATGAAAAGAAAATTAAGTGAAAAGTGTAAAAAGCCTCTAAAAAGTAATATTTTTTTTCACAGAAGTACAACATAGGTTAATTTGAAATCTGTACATATAAATGACAAGGTTGGTATTATGCTTCAGTAGAGAGAACTAGAAAATGTAAAAAAAAAAAATAAAGCAGAAAGCTTTGATGAAAATGAGTTGCCTTGAAATAAAACCTTGTAATTTTAACCAATCTTATTGTGACATTTTGATTTCAAGGGAATTTTTTTTCAGCCACAAGAACCCAAGATACATATCAGAGTGATAAAAAGCTTGGCTTTAGCGTTCTCAGCATGCCAAGAAAATTGGAAGTGTGTCAAAGTTAAGGACATTGGAGGATATCCAATGAGGTAAATAAAGCAAACTTTTCTGATTGTTTAAAAAAAAATAAAAAGGACATCATATCCTTACAGTTAGAAATGTTCTGTTTTTTAAAAAGCTGATATGAGTGCATAATCTCATGAAGCAGTCAAAACTATAAATTATGTCCTGTGAAAATACTGTTTAAAATGGCAATTTGGATATGTAATGGGGTATTAATATGTCCTATGTAGGAATATTGCTAAACTGCAGATATTATGTTATATATAGACATCTTTATGACTGATGCACCAATAAGAAAATTCTGGCAAAATAATATGTGTTTAAATTCCCTGCTTGTAACTCCTCCATTGAAAGGAGGATTCAATCCTAGGGTTGATTTGATAATAAATCATAAATTCTTCTAGCTAACCTTTGTTTTATTGACTCTCACAGTTTATAGAAAGTAGCCACAGAATCAGCTCACTTTTCTAACCGTAATGTATCTACTTTGTGGAATTTCCAGTGATCGTTATTTTTTTATTCTGGTCTCTGGATTCATAAATTATAGCACACTAATAAATTAAAGCCATTTAATAAAGAAAAATCACTCCAAATAGAAAGGATAGTAGGTTGAATATTGCAAAGGAAATAAAAAGGGTAAGAAACTAAAATATTGTTTAAATATGAAAAACTAAGATTTCACATCTACAAATGTAATTATACCACAATGAGGCTCTATAATATATTCCAGAAATTACCTAACTACTTGCAATATCATACGGTCTCCTATAAACTCTAATTTCAGAGGATGGACCAAGGTGACCCACTTACACACAGTGGAATGGGAATAAGACTCAGTTGGCTGTTTTTCTCTCTATTAAATGATGTATTTTTACATGTGATAGTTTCCTGTTCCATTATAGTTTCATGATGCCAAGAATGACAATTGTATTTAGCAAAATTTATCATATGCCCATGCCTTTCACCTTGTAAAAAATCATACATAGTTCTGTGGTCCATTTCCCATGTCAACTCACCAGAGAAGTTATTCCATCATATACTTTGATAAATAATTTCATTTTATTCAGTGTTTTGGGATGGCATTTATTGACTTTCCCAAACTATAATAATTTAAAATGTTTCTTAGATACATATAAGGAGAAAAATGTCTCTAAAAGGGGATTTTCTGTAGTTATATTCCCAATATTTTATTTTAACCTTAAATCGCAAAAGCACCAAGTAGTCATAAAGAATTTTTTCAATTAATTGTATTTTTTAAAAACAAAAACTATACACCTTAACTATAGCCATCTACCTTCTAGTTATTACTTGCTTAGATAGTTATTTTATTCTTTAAAAGAATTTATTGATTTGTCAGAGAGAGAGAGAGCACAAGCAGAGTGAGAAGCAGGCTCAGGGGAAGCAGGCTCCCCACCGAGCAAGGAGCCTGATGCTGGACTTGATCTCAAGACCCAGGGATAATGACCTGAGCCAAAGGCAGGCACTTAACCGACTGAGCCACCCAGGCATTCCAGACAATTATTTTAGACATGTAAAGTGCTATCTGCTGAGTTAACTGGTAAAAAAATTAGGCATACATAGCTTAGAAAATAAACAGGGTTGCTGGAGGAGAGTGGGGTGGGCAGATGGGGTAACTGGGTGATGGACATTAAGGAGGGCACATGATGTAATGAGCTCTGGGTATTATATAAGACCGATGATCACTGAATTCTACCTCTGAAACTAATAATACATTATATGTTAATTAATTGAATTTAAATTTTTAAAAAGGAGTACATAGTAGAAAGAACTTATCTTTGTTGTACTATTATAATCGAATTGCTACCACATTTCATGCCCACAGTAAAGCTGTTGATCTTTGATATATGTTTATATTAACTACACTCACATTTGGTTAATTTTTCATATTTTATGCTCCCCACACAAACTGTTTCATAAAATAAATGGGGAAAATTTGTTCACATACCACATCTTAATGACATTAGCAAGTAAGCCATTTGGTTGATTACAAATTGTTAATATTTTTTTGCTTTGCTTCAAAAACCTAAATACCAAGAATGTTGCTATATGGTTAAGAAAGCTTTTGAAAAAATGATTTATATGGATTTACCTTAAAAATAGAATCAAATACACATTTAATCCCTTACTTTGTAGAGTTTTGCAAACAAATACTATTTTTCTAACTTTTTATGTAGGGTGAGCCATCATCAGTATCTAAAAAACAATAATTAATGATAGATACAAGGTCTCAACTTCCCATTCCTTAAAGACCATTGTAGGATGCTATATTCCTGATAGAATTCTAAGGTCATGTAACTAAGGGATAAAAGTGGCCTTGTTTACCATGCCAAGATATTGGGAAATTTGTGCTTTCCATTCTGGTAATGTTGGTCTAGAGGTCCTGGTTCCCAGAAAGATATTATTCACACCACAGGAAACAGCAAAATTCTCATTAAGTGGTGGCTGCTGATAGGTTACTTTAGGTCCTTTGTGTCAAGAGAATAACAAGCTAGGAAAGGATGTCACCATATTAGCTGGTGAATTAACCTTGATTAACAAGAGGAGATAAGAATGCTATTATATACTAGAGGCAGGAAAGAATACATTTGTCTCCCTGAAATCCACTGGGGTGTTTCTTAGTACTACCACCTTGCCTATTTGGGGCAAAAAATAGACAAGTGCAGCAGCCCCAGCCTGAAAAGACCATGGCAAATAGGAGCTCAGACCCCTCAGGTGTGAAGGCCTGGGTCACCCCATCTTATAAGTCACCTAGATTAGAAGAGATCCTAGCTGAGGGTTAGAGAATTTAGAATGAGTCATAGATGAGAGAGATAATAAGCATCACTTGTATCTTCAAGACCAGTTGCAGTTATTCGAAGTTGAGTCCTTTCCACTAGCCTACTTCTTGTGAGTGTTCCCCAAATCCTAGGGAAGGTATTTTTGATGGGCTGAACTTACACATGAAGCAAATGGACTTGAGTGGCTCAGGTAAAATTATACTAAATGCTGTGATGCACCATCAAAACTGCCCTTCAGGCCTGAGGCATCTTCCTTCAGTCACAAGGGGTATTGCCTGCTGACATCACACCTCTCCAAGAGTTGCCTTCAACCAAAGATAGCTTCCTCTTCCTTCTTCCTATATCCAGTGATTGGTTCCAGCATCATACTAAGATCTGACCCTCTTTCACTGATCCAGGACAACTCCGAAAATCATCCAGTTCCAGAGTTCTCTATATAACTGGCTCCCCATATAATTTTTTTTGCATCAAAGTTTGACATCTTTTCTTCCCAGTTCTGCTTCTCTTACTTTCATAGAGCTATTGTCCCCAAAAACACTCCTAAGAAATCTCCTGCAAAGAAATTTCTGCCTCAGAGTCTTAGATTGGAATAATCCAACATAACACAGTACAAAATTACATGATTAGGTTGAATATTTTTTAGTGTGTTGTTAAAACATGCCAAGCAATTGTGGCTGGAAAGAGTATGGAAATACCAAATAACAATAAACTTTAGAAAAATGAAGTTAAGGATATGTCTTCCATCACAACAACAAAAAAATGAAAGCTATAAAAGTATTGAAAATTTGGGCAATAATAAAAGTATTTCTGTTGTTCAATAGACATCATTTAACCCATTTAATCAAAATGGATTGATAAAATTGGAATATCCCCGTTTTGTGATTCATATAAAAAAAATGGTCTAAGCAATGATCATCAATAGCTGCCAACATTACAAAAAGAGACAACCAGATATATACTGTCGGGTACTTCTTGATGGAAGTACCCAACAGCATCTTTGAGGTATTTTCCTAAAAAATAAATATATAAACCTGAATTATACAGTCACTAGATCCAACCACTAATTTACAAATTTATAGGAATACATTAAATGACACTGAAGATATGATCCACAAAATTCAAAACAAAAGGAACTATGGCACAAACAAAGCTGTTTTTTTAATAAATAAATTGAGAAAGTAAAAGAGAGAGGTGTATATACAATGACGAGGATTTGAACATTGACAACATTAAGGAACTATTGTTAACTATATTTTACATATAATATTATTATAATTAGTTCAAACTAAGTTCTGTAACTTTTAGAAATATATGCTGAGGGGCGCCTGGGTGGCTCAGTTGGTTAAGCGACTGCCTTCAGCTCAGGTCATGATCCTGGAGTCCACGGATCGAGTCCTGCATCGGGCTCCCTGCTCAGCGGGGAGTCTGTTTCTGCCTCTGACCCTCCCCCCTCTCATGCTCTCTCTCTCATTCTCTCTCTCTCTCTCTCAGATAAATAAATCTAAAAATTAAAAAAAAAAAGAAATATATGCTGAGGTATTTACAAATAAAGCTATATGATCTAGGGATTTAACTCAAAAGAAACCCAATGACACATGAGGAATGAATTGGCACTTGGATGAAAGGAGATTGACCATAAATTATTATTATTTTTATTTATTTATTTATTTATTTATTTATTTATTTATTTATTTATTTTATTTGAGAGAGAGAATGAGATAGAGCATGAGGGGGGAGGGTCAAAGGGAGAAGCAGACTCCCCGCTGAGCAGAGAGCCTGATGCGGGACTCCATCGTGGGACTCCAGGATCAGGACCTGAGCCAAAGGCAGTAGCCTAACCAACTGAGCCACCCAGGCGTCCCGACCATAAATTATTTTTAAAGCTTGGTGAAAGGTAAGTCGAGGTTCATCTTACAGTTCTCTCTACTTCATCTTATATGTGATTTTGTCCATGTTTAACAGTGAAAAGAATAAGCCCATAAAAAAATGAAATGACAAAATATCTGCCATCCTGTAACTGACAGGATATGTTGTGATTGTGTACTTCATTTAGCATATTGTTATTATGATTGGAGTCTTCATGTACAAGATAAAATTGATTCCTTAACATTAATATTATACACAGCATCTTGATAAATCTATTCTCTTAGATACTCCAAATAAACATAATCTTTATTCCTAACTTAATAGAAATATATCTATTATTTTGCATTAAGTATAATTGTGGGTTTTGGGTTGGGCCATGTATATATTTTATCATATTTAAATAAACATGTATCCCAATTTCATTAAATGTAATCAAATATATTATTGGGACATAGGGAGATAACTGATGATTTCCTAATACTGGATCATCTTTTCATTACTGAATAAACTTAACTTGCTCAATATTATTATTCTTTCATGTGCTTCTTTTTTTTTTTTTTTCATTTTTGTAGCAGAATTCAAAAAATTAGCTTGGTTTCTGGTTTTCTTATATGGTACTATCTTTCATAGGCCTTTGTACTCACAAAAAGGTTTGGAAATGTTTCTTTTTTTTATTATTCTTTCTTCCTTTATCTCTTTTTCTGGTTTTTGAATGAATCTTTGAAAATGTCTTGAGATATATTATTTCAGAAATGGCTTTTCCTTTTCTTTTTCTCTTTTTTCCCTTTTTTCACATGGAAAGGGCTCTGTTTGGATTTTGTATGTCTTTTGGTACATGCATTTTATATTATCCTAAAAATTTACCCATTCCAACCAGATTTTCAAATTAATTTGCATAATTTTGAGTGAAATGAGCTTACTATTTATTAAGATAAGCATTTAAGGCTACAAATACATACTTAAGCATTACTTTAACTGTTCTCCATATATTTGAATATGGAATGCTTATGTTCATTTAATCAAGGTCTTTTACAACATCTTTGATTTATTCTGTGGCTCAAAAGTCATAGGACTTTTTTTAACATATCTTGTTTCAGGTTGGTAAAAATCTTTCCTAGGCAAACTATATAGGAATAAGAAAAAAGCGAGACATCAAAGAGGTTGTAGTGTTTGGGCTGTGAACATAACAACACACAGACGTTGTGGCTGTATTTGGAGATGGGGTTTCTAAGAAAGTACATAAGGTTAAATGAGGTCATATGGGCGGGTCCCTGATTTGATAGAAGTAGTGTCCTTACAAGAAGACACACCAGAGAGCCCTCTCTTTCCACAAGCCCACAAAAAAAGAAATCCTGTGGCACATAGGGGTTGCCTACAAGCTCAAAGACACCTTGGAATGAAACCTACCTGGCAGGCACCTTGATCTTGGACTTTGCAGCCTCCAGAACTATGAGAAATAATTGTCTATTATTTAAGCAACCCAGTCTATGGTATTCTGTTACAGCAGCCCAAGTAGACTAATACAGTCCTTTATTGGATACTGGGGTGTAAGAAGAGGATGTGGGATATGAGAGAGAAGAGAATACATACAAAAGGAAATGGAGGACTTTTTGATCGACTGATTAAATAATGAATGCATTATCAACACCAAAAATATCCAATTAAAAATGAGCTGAAGACATGAAGACACAGTTCTCCAAAAACATATAAATGGCCAAAAGATACACAAAAAGGTGCTCAACATCACTAATAATCAGAGAAATACAAATCAAAACCTGAATAAGATACCACCTCACACCTGTCAGAATGACTAAAATCAAAAACACAAGAAACAAGTATTAGCGACTATGAGGAGAAAAACGAACTCTTGTGCATTGTTGGTAGGAATATAAACTGGTGCAGCCATGTGGAAAACAGTCTGGAATTCCTCAAAAAATTAAAAATAGAATTATCATGTGATCGAATAATTCCACAACTGGGTATTTACCCAAAGAATACAAAAACATTAATTCAAAAAGGTATATGTATCTCTATGTTTATTGCATTATTTACAATAGCAAAAATGTGAAAGCAACCCAAGTGTCCATCAATAGATGAATGGATAAAGAAGATGTGGTGTGTATATATGTGTGTGTGTGTGTGTGTGTGTGTGTATTACTCAGCTCAGGATAAAGAAGATGTGGTATGTGTGTATGTATATATATATATACATACATATATAATTCATCCATAAAAAATAATGAAATCCTGCCATTTGCAACACCATGGATGGATCTAAAGTGTATAATCCTAAGTGAAATAAGTCAGAAAAAGACAAACACCATATGATTTTACTCATATGTGAAATTTAAGAAACAACACAAATGAACAAAGAGAAAAAGGGACAAACCAAAAAAGACTCCTAGCTATAAAGAATAAACTAATGGTTACCAGAGGGGAGGTGGGTAGAGGATGGGTGAAATAGGTGATAGGGATTAAGAGTACACTTATCATGATGAGCACTGAGTAATGTATAGAATTGTTGAATCACTATATTGTATACCTGAAACTAATATGACACTATATGTTAATAATACTGGAATTTTAAAAAATAAATTAATTTTAAAAAACAATGAATGCATTAAAAAATTAAAAATTTATTTGCTTTTGAAAATGTCCTACATCAATGTAAAATACATGTTAATGGAATACATATATCCAATTTATTAAATTGGTTAGTATTTATATTCATATAATTTTATTTAAAATAGCAACAGGATATATATCATTAATTTCAAAATTCTAGTTTTAAAAATTATTATCTTTGAAGGAGGAGCTAAGATGGTGGAGTAGTAAGAGGACCCTGGGCTTGCCTTCTCCTTCAAACACAGCTAGATAAATATCAAATCATTCTAAGTACCCAAGAAATTGATCTGAGGACTGACAGAACAAACTGCACAACTACAGGGAGAGAAGAGGTCACATCATGGAAGGTAGGAGGTGCAGAAATATGATTTGGGTGCAGGTACTGCAATAGGAAGGGAGCCCTGGTCACAGAGAAAAAAGAGAGAGAGTAGAGTGCACAGGGATTGCACAAGGAAAACACTTCCCCAAAGCTGTTGACTGGGAAAACAAGAAGGGCTGATTTTCCTGAGTTTTTACAACCAGCAGTGCTCAAAGACTTGAGTTTTAGAGGTCTGGGGTGGGGTAAGTGTGAAGCCCTGAGGGCATGCCAGTGCTCTTGTGGGGAGGGCAGATAGCCCATGAGTAAAGGTGATCTGCGGATCCCCTGGGATGCATTGCAAGAGAAATTTCTCCTTTCTTGGGGTGAGAGGGGTGGCATTGCCTCTCTGGGGACAAAAGAGCCAATGGGCACCATTACTCTCTCCTACCCCAACAGCGTAGGCACAGAGACACCTATTGAGAGTGGCTAACCTGGACAGTGGCTCTAAACAAGAAGATCTAACAATTGTAAATATTTATGCCCCCAACTTGGGAGCACCCAAATATATAAAACAATTAATAGCAAACATAAAGGAACTCACTGATAAAAATACAATAATAGTAGGGGACTTTAAGACCCCACTCACAGGAATGGACAGATCATTTAAGCAGAAAATCAACAAGGAAACAATGGTTTTGAATAACACAGTGGACCAGATGGACTTAACAGATATATTAAGAACATTTCCTCCTAGAGCAGCAGAATACACATTCTGTCCAAGTGAACATGGGGCATTCTCCAGAACTGATCACATACTAGGTCACCAATCAGGCCTCAACAAGTACAGCACGACTGAAATCATACCATGCATGTTATCTGACCACAACACTTATGAGACTTGAAGTCAAACATAAGAAAAAAATTGGAGAGATCACAAATACATGGAGCTTAAAGAACATCCTACTAAAGAATGAATGGGTCAATCAGGAAATTAAAGAAGAAAGAAAAATACATGGGAACAAATGAAAATGAAAACACGATGATCCAAAACCTTTGGGATGTAGCAAAAGTGATCCTAAGAAGGAAGTATATAGCAATACAGGCCTACCTCAAGAAGCAAGAAAAATCTCAAATACACAACCTAACCTTACACCTAGAAAAAGAAAAGTGAAGCCTAAAGCCAGGAGGTGAAAGGAAATAATAAAGATCAGCACAGAAATAAATGATACAGAAACAAACAACAACAACAAAACAGTAGAACAGATCAATGAAACCAGGAGCTGGTTCTTAAAAGAATTAATAAAATTGATAAACCCCTATTCAGACTTAGCAAAGAGAAAAGAGAAAGGACCCAAATAATTGAAATCACAGAGCAGAGAGATCACAACCAACACCAAAGAAATACAAACAATTTTAAGAGAGTATTATACATAATTATATGCCAACAAATTGGGCAATCTGGAAGAAATGGATAAATTTCTTAGAAACATGTAAACTATCAAAACTGAAACAGGAAGAAACAGATAATTTGAACAGACCAATAACCAGCAAAGAAACTGAATCGGTAATCAAAAAATCTCCCAGTAAACAAAAGCCCAGGGGCAGATGGCTTCCTAGGGGAATTCTACCAAACATTTGAAGAAGAGTTAATACCTATTCTTCTCAAACTAGTCCAAAAAATAGAAAAGGAAGGAAAACTTCCAAACTCATTCTAGTAGGCCAGCATTACTTGGATTCCAAAACCAGACAAAGACCCCACTAAAAAAGAGAATTATAGGTGGGGTACCTGGATGGCTCAGTAGGTTAAGTGTCCGACTCTTGATCTCAGCTCAGGTCTTGATCTCAGGGTTGTAAGTTCAAGTCCCATGTTGGGCTCCAAACGGGGCATGGAGCTTACTTAAAAAAGAGAGACAGAGAGAATTACAGGCCAATTTCCAAAAATACTGATTTGAAGGAATACATGCACCCAGATGTACCCAGATGTTTATAGCAACATTATCAATAATTGCCAAATTATGGAAAGAGGCCCAAATGTCCATCAACTGATGAATGAATAAAGAAGTGGTATGTACATACAATGGAATATTACTCAGCCATAAAAAAGAATGAAACCTTGCCATCTGCAATAACATGGATGGAGCTAGAGAGTATAATGCTAAGTGAAATAAGTCAGAGAAAGGCAAATATATGATTTCACTCATATGTGGAATTTAAGTAACAGATGAACATAAGCAAAAAAAAAAAAAAAGAGAGAGAGAGGCAAACCATTAAACAGACTCTTAACTATAGAGAACAAACTGAAGTTTGCTGAGGGGAGGTGGACACGGGGATGGGTTAAATCGGTGATGGGGATTAAGGAAGGCACTTGTGATGAGCACCCACTGTTATACATAAATGATGAATCACTAAATTCTACTCCTAAAACTAATATTATACTGTATGTTAACTAACTGGAATCTAAATAAAAACGTGAAACTAAAAAACAGAAAATATAGTATCTTTTTAAAGTACTCTTAAAAAATCCTTTTTGAAGTGTTTTATTTCTGATGCCTGTTATCTTACTTAGTTGCTAATGCCTTCATGAACTCTCTGAATATCATGAGCCTGTGTAAGTTCATATTCCCATGCCTCTAACGTAGGTGCTATTGCTTTGAAGATGACAGGAGCAAGTTGAGTGGATTACTTGAGCCATTTACTATGATAGAATTCTAGATATTCCCACCAAATAAACAATAGAAAGTAAAATATAATCGTAAGTCAAATTCTTACAGGTATTACCAGGGGTGTACCATATTAAACTACATTAATTTAATGGTACAAATCACCCAACTACAGGGAAAGATGGTCATTTCCACACATCTGAGATGGAGCCTCTTAGACCTGTTAGAAAAGCCCTTCATAATCCTCACACTCACCGCCAACACACAGTCTAAGCAGGTAATGCCTTTCCATCCCAAACACGCTATCAGCAAAGGGACAGTGTGACGGCCCCTGTAGGGATGTATACACACATGCACACACAAATCCCTCTCTCTGAGTGAGAGTCAACCAACAGAGGTTTATGGTTTAGATTGTTAAAGAGAGCCTTGGAAAGATGTGACACACTTTCAGTCTAATCAGTTATTAGTTCAAGTCCAACAGAAGTGATATCTGAAATTGGAATCTCCGGAATAAGACCATATTGAAAGGCAATTTTGGAATGCACCAAAAATAGGGTTTGGGTTTTTGTTTGTTTGTTTGTTTGTTTGACAATGTTGCTTTTCACGAACTCTTCAGTCATTACACATTATATTTGTCGTTTCTACTCCTGGGAGAACTTTCCACCAGAGGTAAAATTGTTTTAATGTCACATAAAGTAGTTAGTGCGCTGTGTCTTAGATCATACAGTGTTGGCAATAGGGAATCAGTATGTATAGTCAGCAAAATGAGAACAAATGACGACAATGTGAAATCAATAATTTCTTAAGTCTCCAGGCATCAGTGCCCAGGGGTACTGATGAAGGTTATTGTCCTTCAGGATCCTTAGAGCTGATGGCCCTAAGCACAGCTCTGGGGAGCAAGCAATTAAAATGCAGGAAAGAGCTCTACATCACCATGAGAACAAATAAGAATATAATGCTGAAAAATTTAGCAATGCACGTATAACCCCACTCCTTTCTTTTCCCTTTCCTCTTTCCCCTCCCTTTCTATCTCCTCTTTTCTCTCTCTCCCTTTGTCTCTTTTTCTCCAAAAGAGGAGTGTGCGGGTGCACATACATAACACACACACACACACACACACATACACACACACACACACCACACTGTCCCTATCTGCTCTTCACTGACAGTAAAATAAAAGAGGATAAGATTACTGTATTCTTACAAAGAGAACCCAGCCTTTCAAAAACCCCAAATCCTCCCTTCTCAACATCTGGTCTCACTACTTATTCAGTCAATCTATAATTGAACATAATTTTCTAAACATCATCAAGAATTAAACAGAATATTTTAAGCATCTTGTAAAGCAGGGACCATATGTATCCTGTTTAATTTTGTATTGCCAGCCCAGTGGGACACCTGTTGTGAGCGTGTAAATGTTTGTTGTTTAAACAGACTATCCAGTGATCCTGAGCCCTAGCCACACCTTTCTAGTGGACCTTGCAGATTTGCCTGCCCAGCTCCCTCACATCATCTTGATGGGAGCAGTAACAATTGTACAATTTGGCCCCAGGCTATGATCTGGAACAAGACTCCAACTCACCAAATGAACCCCTCCTCTGAGTAATTTATTTTTGGAACTAAAAGATTCAAGAATCAATCTACTTTCTTGAAAGGAGAAAAGTAAACTGAGAAGCTGGGAAACAGCGGATGCTTGCCTGTGAGGATAGAAATGAATAAAGCTGATGTGCAAAGACAAAAACGAATCAGAAAGCAGACTGCAAGAGAAGCCCCCTGTGGGGCACCCTTTCATGCTCCCAGGCCCTGGCTCTCGTCCTTTCCTGTGGCCTAGCCAAATCCTTGCTCAGTTCTGTGAGAGATGACTGTATCCTTAAAATAAGTTCCCCTTTTACAAGATAACTCAGAAGGAGGGTTTTTTCGGTTTTTTTTTTAATAATCTAAAGAGTCTTAATTAATTCAGTCCCACTATCTTCTGTGAAGACTTTTCAAAATAAAAATGACAGGGCCCACCCCAGGAGATTCAGACTCAGCCTGAGACTAAGTGGGAATGGATGGAGATGCTGGTCTCTCTCACTATATTTTTAAAAGCTTCACAGATCATTTTGATGCTCAGCCAGGGTTGAAAACCACTGAACTATACTACGTGTTGTAAGAAATATAAAGGAAAAAGAGGACAGTAACCCAGTACTGCAGGGATTTTGGATTTCCCTAATTATATTGGAGATGTATATGTAAATAATACTCAAGCATGTTTTCAAAGAAATATTTGAATTATGTTTAAAACTAGTGAATGAATTTATTGCAAACTCTTTCTTTTGGAAAAGGGCATTGATCTCAGTGTCGAAGGTACCTTTCAGCACTACGTTAGAAAACTTTAACCTCTTAATAATACAAAAATGGTAGTCATTTACGTTAAAATGACAAAATTTGGCATTAAATGAAAAGTTCAAAATGTTCATGTCATGCAAATAAATTGTAAATTAGGACAAGCTTCTTGAAACATTAAGACCATAAAACTAAAGTTTTTATTTGATTTATTGCCAGATGAACCCATCCTATGTAAATTCTGTATATCTGCTCCAAGACATCTTCTCTGAATTACATGCTATTCATCATTCTGACATTACTAAAACAGCATAAACCTCTATTAATAAAGATAACACATTTTAAATGTCATTGTTGATATTCCCTTTATATCTCCATGTACACTGGAAGAGAGTCCTAAAAATTAGCAATGTGTGAATAATGTAGCCACCAACATTCAATTTGATCCCAGAGAAAAAACATAAATGTGTAATAATTTTCTCCATTAAAACAACGTATTTATTTCTCATAACAATTCTCTTGATAGGAAGGAATATACACAGAGATATTATTTACAAGCCTAGAACCATACAGTGCTCTTCACTCCTAAGCCACCCCTTTCCACTTATGCCTCTTATGTATTCATTTTTATTCTGTATAGTACAAAACCTGCACATTCCTTCTGGTTGGTAAGAAAAAGAGGCATTCTAACCTTCCCTTAATTCTACCTTGTAGGGTGCCTGGGTGGCTCGGATGGTTGGGCGTCTGCCTTCGGCTCGGGTCATGATCCCAGGGTCCTGGGATCGAGTCCCGCATCGGGCTCCTTGCTCAGCGGGGAGCCTGCTTCTCCCCCTGCCTCTCTCTCACTGTCTCTTATGAATAAATAAATAAATCTTTAAAAAAAAAATTCTACCTTGTAACACTGAATATCAATAGCATATGTCATGCTTTTGTGGCTATTCAATAATTTTTTTGAAATGTTATCATCACTCAAATAGTTTTCCCTTCCAAACAGATGTTATTGCTGTTTGTAAATTTCACCCTATAAAACCCAAATGTACAATTAATTAACTAGTATTAGTTTGGGTGCCAGAAGATACCTTTTCTAGATGAGGAGGAGTTACTACCTTCTAGGTTCTAGTTCTCAACCTTACAGGCACAGAAATGAGATGTCCATTTGCTGAGCATTTTTTTCAAGTTTATCAATCATATGCATCACAATTTTTCTGAACTGCCTATTCAATTTTTGCCCCATTTTTTGTTGCAGCTGTCAGCATTTTATCATTGATTTACAATAATTTTGTATTATAAATATTTTTCATATGCATTGCTAATATTTTCCCCAGTTTTTCATTTTTCCTTAATTTGGTATTTGCTTTTTAGTTTTCAGAAGTTTTTAATATTTTTGTCATTCAAACTATTGAGGGTTTTTTGTTATTGACTTCCATAGCCGGATAACTAATCAGAATATTTATCATAGATAACAAAGAAATAAATATTTATTAAAAATAAACAGCAGGACTAAAGTTGGCTATATCAATGGGGGTTTGGTCAGTCATCTTCCTTGCTTCTTGGCAGCACATATATGGTTAAGCAGTCCTTTCTTGAAATTTTTTCTTTGTTTTCCATAATAATATAGTCTCCTGGTTTTCCTCTTTCCCCTCTTGCCCCACTTTTCTATTTTCTTCACAATTCCATCTACTTTATCTGAACAATAAATATTGCAATTCCTTAAGATTTGGTGTCAGGATGCCCTCCGACATCATTTTGTACTCACCCTTGGATGCCTCAGCCATGTTAATGAATTTAACTGCTATGTAGGGCTCATTGATTTACTCATATCTTTATATATCCAACCTGAATTCACTCACCTGAGCCCCCTATATATTCAACTACTTGATGCACCTACTTATAACCTCAAAGGTACCTGAAACTCAGCATGTACAAAACTGTTCCTTCTTCACTTCCCTCTCTTCAACATGATCCTCTTTCAATATTAACTAACTCAGTGAATGCTGTCAACATGCACCTGGAATTCAGAAATTTAGGAGCCATCTTTGCAATCCCAACGCATTATGAAATGGAAGTATAGTTATACCTACTGGATTCACCTATTTCTCTTTATTTTGTAAGCTGTCATCAGCAATTACCTGGATCACTTCAATAGCCAAAATCAGGAGTCAGTAAAGTTTTTCTTTTCTTTTCTAAAATAGATATTTTAGGCTTTTTGAGCTTTGTGACTTCTGTTGCAACTACTAACTCTGAGGTTGTAGTGACATTAGCAGCCATAGACAGTACACAAATGAATGAGCACAAAATGTGGTCCAATAAAACTTTATTTATGGACACTAGAATTTGAACTTCATATAATTTTCCTCTGATATAAAATGTTATTCTTCCTTGATTTTCTTTCAAACACTTAAAAATGCAAAAACAATTTTTAATTCATGAGCTGTAAAAAAAACATATATATATATGACAGGTTGGATTTGGTCCACAGATTCCTAGTTTGCTAATTCCAGTCTAAGTGGTCCTCTCTCTTCTACTTTGCATTCCTTTTAAGTTTATTTGTAACACTGAAGACAGAGGGATCTTGTTTGAATTTAAATCTGATTATGTCAAACTCCTGTTCAGTGACTTTTCTCTGTTCTAAAGGCAAATGTGAAACTTTCTGACATTGTTTCAAAGCTCTGTAGGGTCAGATTCTCACCTTTCTCTGTTCTCACACAATCTTAACATTCCGTCTGATAATGCATTTCTCACTAATAACTTTTGACCACTACTTTTTATTAACATAAGATAGAGACCCTGATTCTTAATTTTTATATCCTGAATCACATATAAGACATGATTACCAAGTATATGTTACAAAAAGTTTAGTCAGAAAAACCTCTCTCACAAACTGTTTATAGAAAATGAATTCCACATCTTTGCTCTCTTGAGTTACAATTTACAAACAAAACATATATTTTCTGGTTGTCACATACCATGTGATAACTGTGTGGTGTCAAATAATTATAATCTTCAAGACAGCTTCTAACTCTATTTCGTGTATTTCAGAAAGTCATGCTAAACACCTAAGACCTTGTAGTGGAACTTACATAGAGTCACTTATTAAGTGTAACAAAGCAAAAACGCTTATTACTCCAATTAAATGTTGCTTCCTACATGAATAATCTATACCGAATGCCATTTTTCAAATCAGTTTATTTAAATGAATTTTGACAAGTATTAAATAATATCCATAAGCCAGTAAGTCAGAAATATGAGATTGTTATTATGTCTGACACTTGACTCTGTTTGGTGCACCCTGTACAATTTAATCAAAAGAAAACTCGCATTGTTTCTATACCTACAGTGCCAATTAAATGGGTTATCCATGCTAAGCCTTGTTAATATAACCAGCACAGTCAACGGTAAAGATATCAGTGGTTTTATAAAAATGAATCTCTACAGAGTAATAGTAATAATGACATCTTGACTCATTGAGTCACAATTCATCGTTCAAATTACAAAAAAAATTGAACCAACTCTGAAAGTTATAAATTGTAGTTTCTCACAATGGCCATCCAGTAGGCTAAAAAAATATATTATGAGACCTGGACAACTTAAGAGTGAGTTACCATTACCTAACATGTTTTAAAGAAATATTTTAGAGCTAAAAGAACTAGTTACTTGACTTCAAGCAAGTCACTTAACATTAGTCTAAGATATGTCACATGTAGTGGGCTAATAGTAGCAACCTCATCATATATATTAAATAATAGTGTGTGTAGGGGCGCCTGGGTGGCTCAGTCGTTAAGTGTCTGCCTTCGGCTCAGGTCACGATTCCGGAGTCCTCGGAATCGGGCTCCCTGCTCGGCGGGAAGCCTGCTTCTCCCTCTCCCCCTCCCTCTGCTTGTGTTCCCTCTCTCGCTGTGTCTCTCTCTGTCAAATAAATAAAATCTTTAAGAATAATAACAATAATAATAGTGTGTGTAAACATTATCATACACATATAAGGTATTATGAAGTTCACTTTTCCATAGTGCATTTTCCTGGAAGCTCAGTCAGCCTTTTATTGTTGAATTGTTCTAAAATATAATGAAGTATCTGATACAAGCTGAACAATACTGTTTTCAAAGTAAGTCTGTTCTGACAATGACAATCATATTTTAAACTGCCAAAGAACGTACCTAATATCCCACACTCACAATCTACTCTGCTGTTGTTATTCCATACCATTTATCACAATCTAGTGTACACCAATTTTTCTATATATATTTCCTTTCCTTTTTCCTCAACTATATTCTAAGTACTGTGAGTGATGAGTGCCAAAACATTTTCCTATACTGTGCAGGGTGGAGAACAATGTTTATCACATAGTATGCACTTAGAAACTATTTGTTGAATAAATGAATTAATGAACTTAATACACCTTGACTCTGATGCTTTCATTACCCCACTTAATCCTAAAGATTTACTTTAAAGCCTCTAAAACCAACCTCTCATTCCAGCTGCATATGGTCCCACTGACTCAAAAGACATTCCTCTAAGGCCAGTTTATTTCTCTATATTTGCCCATCTATTATATATTTAATTTTAGTAGTGTTAATGATTCAGTTATTATAAATCATTTCAATTGACTTTCCAAGAAAGCAAATAGGTGTTTCATCTAATTCTATGGGAGCGTTTTTGTGAATCGATGATTGATTTTTTTTTTTCTTGGAACTTTGTTCTGTCAGGAAAATAGGTTGTCTAGTATCTGCTGAATTTAACAAGCACAGATTATCCAATAAAAATCATTATCCTAAATTATAGGATGAAATGACATGTTGGATTAATTATGACCACTCTTACTCTAAAGCATATAATGACTTTACCATTCATTTTCTTCTCTCACTTTTGGAAACACATTTTGATTACTTTGAAATGACTGTTTAAGGGATGGCTATTTTAGAAGATTTAAGAATACAAATTGGCATAGAAGAGTCCCTGTAACAAAAATTTTAAGGCATAATTCAATCTTGTGGGAAGTATTCAGCAATAATTACAACATTAGAGATAAATTCATTCAGGGAATGTCTAAGTCTTCAAGTATATGACTGATTGACCATAGGGTATGATAGTTTGGAAGAGTGTCAATAAATGCAAAAAGTTCAATCGTTCAGAGCATACACTAAACCACAAGTCAGTGCCAAGGTTTCAAAATAACTCAGAAGATAGCAAAATTTGCAAATTTCCAAAGGTCTTAATTGTTCCTGAAAGTAGGCCCACAGGTACCTTTTAAAAAGACATATGCACCCTCTAAATCTGTTCAGATGGGTAAAAATATTTAAGTAAGATGAGGAATACTTTTTTAACTTTAAAAGACAAGTAATAAGAAAAGGAACAATTACAAAGAAAATCAATAATTCAGGCATTTAGTCTATTCTTGCACTAGAAATTCATCCAGGTTGTAAAACAAGAAAACTTTAAACAAATATCTCAGAATCTGACCCAGTATTATTTATTTTTTAATTATTGGATTAATAAGTAGGCATGACTATTAATATAACAACAAAACAAAATTGGACATTCTGCCTCACCCCCCATTTGCCTGTGTCTTGAGCACTCCCTATTATAAAGGTAAAAAATAGATTCATACCCTATATATATAGATGATAGATGACAGATTAGATTAGATATGCTTATATCTTACATATATTTTTTAAATATTTATTTATTTATTTATTTAAGAGAGAGGAATGGGGGGAGGGGCAGAGAGAGAGGGAGAGAGAGTCTCAAGCAGCTTCTGCACTGAATGCGGAGCCTGATGCAGGGCTTGATCTCACAGCCCTGAGATCACGACCTAAGCCAAAACCAAGAGTAGATCACTTAACCGACTGGTCACTGAGGTGCCCCTCGAATACATTTTTTAACATAAATGTATTGACTGTGATGGTTTGGGCAGCAAGTAGAATTCTAACTCAACTGGATAACAATGAGGAAGATATAATACTCTGCATAACAAAATATACCAACTCAAGTTTTGTTATTTCAACATTCAAGTACCCATGTTCTTTCTATGGTTTCCCTCCGCCATTCCCAGAGTGTTTTCTCTGCTAGTTTCCCTCATGGCCACAGAACAGCTTGCATAGGCCCAAGAGTCCCATGCAGATAGCATGACATGTAGGGAATAAGACATGTTTCTTACTATGAGTAAGGAAATAATTCTTAGAAGCCGATCAGCACATCACCTCACATCTTACTGTCCAAAAAAATGTCATATGACTGTTCAAAAGAGCATTATTAGCAAAGGGAATGATATTATGCTAATTGGTTACATGAAACACAGGGCCTTGAAAAGGTGTGGGTTAGCTGAAAAAAATGAGAGTTTGTATGAAAGGAACGGGGGATAAGGAAATTCTGCCAAATATCATATGAGCATTCAACAATGTCTATTATATTGATCATTTATTTTGATGTATAAGTAAATATTTATTGAAAGCCCACCATTCTCCAGGCACTGTATTAGGCATCAGAAATAAAACCAAGAACAAGAAAAGTGAGATTTCCGCCCTCATGGTGTCTGCTTATCAATGAAAAAGAAAATGTCAGTATGATGAATAATAAAACTGAATATAGTGAATATTATTAGATAAAAGTAGATGAATATAAGAAATATTTTAAAGAGATGACTGTGTTTGCTGAAGAACAGGATGTGACTGGTGAGAACAAGGTAGAAATCTGGGTGGATGATTGCATTTACTGAGATAGTGAAACATGCTGAGGACCGATTATGTGGTAGAAGCATGGGGGTATCAACAGTTCTGTTTTGGCCATGTTGTTCCAGGTAGACATGACACATCCAAGTGAAAATATTGAACCAGGGAAAATGGTCCATGAAAAGATGACATATTGTGTAAAATTACCTCTTGTTCTCTGGATATTTCTTATTTTTACATTTTTTTTTTAAAGATTTATTTATTTGACAGAGAGAGACACAGCGAGAGAGGGAACACAAGCAGGGGGAGTGGGAGAGGGAGAAGCAGGCTTCCCCGTGGAGCAGGGAGCCGGATGCGGGGCTCGACCCCAGGACCCCGGGATCATGACCCGAGCCGAAGGCAGACGCTTAACAACTGAGCCACCCAGGCGCCCCTTTACATTGTTTTAAATAGAGTTTATAGTGAGAATGAAAAATGATACAGCCACTTTGAAAGACATTTTGGCAGTTTTTTACAAGGCTAAACATATTCTTATCATACAACCCAGTAACTGTGCTCCTTGGTATTTACCAAAAGGAACTGAAAACTTATGTTCACACAAACACTTGCACGTGGATGTTTACAGATTTATTTATAATTGTACAAAGTCAGAAGCAACCAAGATGTCTTTCCATAGGTGAATGGATAAACTGTGGTACATTCAGACAATGGAATACCATTTAACAGTAAAAAGAAATGAGATATTTAGCTGTGAAAAGCCATGGAAGAACCCTAAACTCATATTTTACATAAGTAAAAGAGGCCAATACATACTATATGATTCTGACTATATGTCATTCTGAAAAAGGCAAAACTATGGAGACAGTAAAAAGATCACTGATTTCCATGACTACTGGAGCAGAGTGGGGAGAATGAATAGGTGCTGCATGGAAGATTTGGGGGCAGTTACACTATTTTGTGTAATACAATAATAGTGGATACATATCATTATACATTTGCCAAAACCCATAGAATATACAACAGCAAGAGTAAACCCTAATGTAAACTAGGGACTTTGGGTGATACTCAAGTGTCAATATAGAATCGTTGGTTGTAACAAATATATCACTTGAGCATGGCATGTTAATAGTTGGGGAGGTCATGCATGTGTGGAAGCAGGGGATATATGAGAAAAGTACTTTCTGTTCAATTTTTGAACCTAAATCTGCTCTATAAGGAAAGTTGTTTTTTTTTAAAGCAAGCTGCAGAAAGGTATTCTTTTTTTAAATAGACTTTACAGGGAGAGATGGAATAATTTGAAATTGTAAAGAGGAATTCTATCATCTAATACCCCACTGAAGTAAGCCCAAACCATCACTTAAAATTGATTAAAGGAAATGAAAATATGAAATACTGGTTAAAAATGTCATTTTCCAAACTGAGTTAGCAGTAGATGTGTTCTCCTTTTAAAAAATTATAGGCATCAGAAGTTCATCAACCCTGCTTCCAGCAGATTTGCTCTTTCTTTTTCTGTTTCCTAAGAGCCCTGGGGTCTTTATATAAATTGCTTTTGCAAAATTTGCAAAGCTAATTCCTTTTTTATTGACAGTCAATGAACCTGTTATTGAAACCTGCACAGCTTCTGAAGAGGGTGTGCCTTTTTTCTTGCAACAATGCGTAACACTTGTTAATTATTTTACCATATCAGATTTCTCTTACAAAGAGACAATTTAATGAACAATGGTATATGATTGTACCAAATAACTCAAGATTTAAAAATTAAATAAGAAAAGTAACGGAGAACTTAATTCCAGGAAGTTGAAGACAAGTGATATGTTCAATTAGTGACGCATTTATCTGATACCTTAGTGGACAGGGCACCATACTACATGTCTTTTGACAATATACAATGATAAAAAGGCATAAGCAGTATAAAGACCATATGTATAAAAAAGAGGAAACATTTAAGAAATTTATTTTGATCACGTTGATGAGGGAACAGAAGGCAAGCTGAGGACAAAGCAGAAGCTGACACCCCACAACCCTCCCCCACCATATATGTGACATTCCTCAGGCACTCCTGGCTAACCTAATGGAAAAACAAATAGTTAACTTATATAGATCACAATCCTACAAGACATGAATCTACAAGAACAAAGCATTCTTATCATCAATAACCTGGCTTCCAGAAGGAAATGTAGATACAGTTAAATGCCCTTATAACCTGCAGCCCATTGACAGATAATTGAAGTGGGCAGAGTGTAATGTTCCTCCAGGAAGTTCCCAACTATCTTAATGTTAATGCCTTACTAGAGTGGTAAACAACCTTAACTTGACCATGGCAAGGCCTCCTGTATCTTATAGGTCCTCTTTAGCATATGAAAGTTCTTTGGAAACCTCCCTTTTTCATTCCCTCCCCCAACCCCATAGTATAGAAGCAGCCAGCCCTCACAACCCCAGGGCCACAGCTCTTTCTGCCCATGGGTCCTGTCCTCGTGCTTTAATAAACCACCATTTTGCACAAAAGATGCCTCAAGAATTCTTTCTTGGTCTTTGGCTCCAGACTCCACCCCACTGAACCTCACCTATATTCCAAAACCACATCAACGTTGATAATAAAATGCTCATATGGATTATTGTAATATATCAAGCCAGTTGTAATTCTTACTCAACTTAACCCTAATGACTTTCACCAATGTCAATTATTTACACAACTCGGTCAAATGACTTCTTAAAGTCCTTCCATGTCCATGAAATCTATTATTTAATACATTATTTGGATTTACCATTGTATCTTCTGCATCCCTGTGAGATTAAAATTATTTCACACAGGTAGTAATAGGCCTTTGCTTAATACACATTTCCTTAAAAAAACATCTTGCTTGTGCTCCCTCTCTCGCTGTGTCTCTCTCTGTCAAATAAATAAATAAAATCTTTAAAAAAAAACACACATCTACTAACTGCTGCTCCAAACTAGAGAGGAGTAATAACTGAAGCAAAGCCTCCTCTGTAAAAACGTGGAAATTTAGAAAATTATTTAAAAAGTGTTTTCAGAGGCTGGAAAAGAGGCAGTTCAGAGCTGTGATTCCTGAGACAAGGGAAATAAATGAGATGAACTATAAAATTACCATGGCTTTCTACCCAGAGGCAATTTCCAAACCATGAAATCATGGGAGGGGAACCCAAATAAATCCTAGTGGCCTAGTTGAGTTAAGGAAATAGTGAAGTTTGAACTACCTATGAAGACCTAACAGGGTCAAGGTTTAGTAGTAAGTTTCAAGTAGCCCTCGAGTGAGCCTATTCTGGAGCTACCCTAGCAGGCTTTGCGCAGTGGCAGTATCGTAGCCAATGAGGTTTATCCGAGGCGCAATTATTGCTAATTGAAAACTAAAGAAGTGGCTTTGAAGGGATCAAAATAATCTACAACAGCTTAAATACCTGTCCAAGCAATGAAAAACACTCTTTAAAGGAAGACAACAAAATCGCTACACTGAACAAGGTAACTCACAAAGTCCAACATACAGTAAAAAATTACTACACATGTCCAAAGATAGAACAATGTAACTTATTACCTAAAAAATACATTATCTGAAATGAAATTGTCTCTGGATGAGATTAACACAGAAAAGGAAAAGATCATTGGCCTGGACCTTGAGGGCATAAGAACAAAGAATGAAGGGGAAAAAGAATCAATGCCCTGTGTTCTGATGCTTTTCATTTCCTGTAATTCATGAGGAAATAAAGGAAATACTATACAGAGAAGAATAAAGGTAAGGATTAACACAGACTTCTAATTAGAAACTATGCAAGTCAGAAATCATGAAATTACATCATTATATGCAGAATTTTTTTTAAAACCTGTCAACATAGAATTCTATATCCATATAAAAATGACCTTCAAGGGGCACCTGGGTGGCTCAGTGGGTTAAACGTCTGCCTTTAGCTCAGGTCATGGTCTCAGGGTCCTGGGATTGAGCTCCATGTCGGGCTCCCTGCTCAGTGGGGAGTCTGGTTCTCCCTTGCACTCTCCCTCTGTGCTCTCTCTCTCTCAAATAAATTAATAAAATCTTAAAAAAAATGACCTTAAAAAAAAAAAGCAAAATAAAAACTGTTTCAGAAAAACAGAAGCGGAGAGAATTCTTTGCCAGCAGAGTAACACCATAAGAAATGTTATTAAAATTCTTTGGAAGAATAAAAATGATTACAGATAGAAACTAGGATTTTATGCAAAGAAATGAAAAGACATAGTAAATATGTTGGTAAATTAAAAAGATTACTTTTTCATTTTTAATTTCTTCAAAGAAAAATTGTGTGCACATTAAAAATTTTAAAAACTTATGTGGGGTTTATAATATATGTACAAGTACAATGTGTTACAAAAACAGCACCAATTACAACGAGGACTAAAATGGAAACGTGGTCTAAGAATGTTACATTCATGAAGTGGTAGAAGCTTTCTGAAGGTAAACTTAGATATGATAAATTTGTATGTAATAAACCCAACAGCAACCACTACAGAAATAAAACAAGGATATATAGTCATTAAGCCAAAAGTAGAGATAACATGGTAGACAAAAAATTACTTCATTAATCCAAAAGAAAACAGAAAAGAAGAAATACAGAATAGATAGTACAAATAGAAAACAAATAGCAGGGGCACCTGGGTGGCTCAGTCAGTTAAGCGTCTGCCTTCTGCTGGGGTCATGATCCCAGAGTCCTGGGACTGAGCCCTGCATTGGGCTCCCTGATCAGTGGAGAGCCTGCTTCTCCCTCTGCCCCTCACCCTGCTCGTGCTCTCTGTCTCTCTCAAATAAGTAAAATCTTTAAAAAAGGAAAATAAATAGGATAACAGTAAATATAAATATTTACTCAAAATATTGATAATATATTATACAGAAATGCTCTCAATATTCAAGAGACATACATTCTTTGGGTTGATTTTTAAAAAACAAGATCCAACTGTATTATGCCTACAAGAAATTTACTTTAAATATTAAGACACAATTCATTAAAAGTAAAAGGATGGAAAAAGATATATCATGCCAAAATTCCTCAAAAAGAAGTGTACATAGAAAAACTAGGTTTTAGAACAGGGAATATTATCAGGAATATTTGTGAGCACTTCATAATGATGAAGGGGTTAATTCAACAGGAAGACCAAAGAGTCCTAAATGTGCATGAACCCACTCATAGAACTCCAAAATACATAAAGCAAAAACCAAATACAACTGAAAAGAGAAACAGCCAAACCTACAATTGCTGTAGTTTGAATGGAGGGAAGTAAAACCTAGCTTTATGTAATATTTTAAATTTTTATTAAAGCAATTGACATAGGTACTACAAACAGGTTATCAATCATTTACTCATAATACTATATGCCAGGGATTTTTATAGGTAGTAGATAAAAAACAACTGAAATATAATCTTTCTTCTCAGGGAATATCCCATGTAATGAAGCAGCTTACAGTCTTGTGGTAGGAGTTACCATTTTGCAGCTATTTAGGTAGATCCAAGACAAAACCAAATGATAAAAGTAAGGTTACCTTTTCTCCTAAGTGTCATTATGAAAAATGTCAAATACCAAAGAGCTAAAAAATAATTATTTCTTAAATATCTACACAATAGATTTTAAAATATTAACATTTCCAATATTCTAAAAATCTTCCTACCTATTCTTTTCACACATCTGAAAGTACATTTCAGATACCAAAATATTTCTAAATAATTTAACATGTATCTCCTATAAATAAGGATGCTATATTAAAACACCCTATCAAAAAATACTTAACTTCCAACATTTGCTAAATTCAGTCCGTTCCCTAATTCTCTAGCTTTCCCCCCAATTTCTTCATAGTTATTTTTACTTTTAAGCATTGCATTTGTCATTATATCCTGGTCTTTTTTTTTTTTTAATTTGGTAAAGTCCCTGCACTGCACACACACATAGATACATATACCTTTTTTTCAAGGCTGTTACCGTTTTAAAGAGTGTGTCAAATGAAAAAATAAAACAATTGAGTAACAAGTTTGATTCCTTTATTCAATGAAAGACAGTGGATTGGAGGAGTGCAAGGCCTTATAAGCAGTGGAGGACTGGCCATTCCTGAAAGATTTAGGGCAAGAGAAAGCTTTCTAGAGCTTAGAAACAGCACCATCGAAACAGGGCATCATTGGCTAGGAAGTAAGGGACTTCACGGGAAGGTAGGAGGTCCTACTTTCCAGGGTAAGGTAAACTAGTTAAAGCTGAGTTGGAGGATTGTCATTGGAATCTGTTAAGTTTTCTTGACAGTGAGGAATTTCTCTTAAGTGCAAGCTGATTTGAATTTTGACTGGTGATGGCTGGGCCACTGCAGTGAACTCCATTCCATGGGTCCCAATATCTGAATTATCTTTATTAAGTGCGAACCATTATTTTTCTGAAGATTTGTCAGACTGTTGTTTGCTGTGTTCTATTTTTTTTTTATTTTCTCTGAAGTTTTTGTATAAAATCTTGCTTTCACTTCAATTCAGGATAAATATTTTTGTATGACTATTTCATTGGTGATGCAGAATACTGCATATTGAGAGAATCTGGAGGCACAGTGTCAATCACAAGATGCTATCAGTGGTGCTAGATGTGATTACTTGGTTAAGGTGGTGACCATAAGATTTCTCTACTATGCACAGATATATGCTGAAGTTACTTTTCAATCCCCTACTTTCTGAGTTTTCCCTGTGGATTACATTGCCTCCCCTAAAATACTCAGTGACCCAATGTTTTCTCTTTTCTTTTTTGTTGTATGTAATCTTATTCTTAGGAAGGGCTCTCTTTTCACTCATAAAACATTTGTGATGGACTTGTTCAATTATGCCTTATCTTTAAAGGTAAAATGGAGGGGCCCCTGGGTGGCTCAGTTGGTTAAGTGGCTGCCTTCCGTTCAGGTCATGATCCCAGGGTCCTGGAATGGAGCCCCACATCGGGCTCTTTGCTTGGTGGGGAGCCTGCTTCTCCCTCTGCCTGCTGCTCCGCCTACTTGTGCTCTTTCTCTATCTCTCTGTGTCAAATAAAAATAAATAAAATCTTGAAAAAATTTTAAAAATTAAGAAAAAATAAAAAATAAAGGTAAAATGGAAAGCATAGCCTCTTATCAAAGCCAATTAAGATCATCAAGCTAATGAGAGAGCTGAGAAGACAGCTTTGGAAATTCTCACATACATAAACCACAGTTTTCCCAATTAAACTTTAACTTGATGCTGCTTTTGATAATTATTGCACTTATGTGGAAATAAGTAAATGCTCAAACTGTAATTACTTAAGGATTTTTATTTTTATGTTGTATAAATAATCATATATAACTCTAGATTTCCCAGGTATCATTTACTAAGCCCACAAAATTAGGTTCATGCCTATAGTTAAAGAATTTGATTGCTTTTTAATCACTGTCTCCTGAAAGAGAAACCAGCTGCCCCCACAGGGGTTTCTTGAATTTCCCCCAAAACTGTCTCACACGTGCTTAGGTATAATGCTGCACTTTTCAGTTTTTCATATTTCAGGTACTGCATGATGTCTATTACCGAAAGTCACTGGAAGGAGGCACTTTGCTATCATCACTACTCCTACTCTCTGTGAAGGGATAACCAACTACCTGCCAGGTATACCCAAAGCCCTAACACTCTTAGGTCACCACAGGATACACCAGCTGTGGCTGCACAACAAAGCATGTTGTGATGCCTGAATAAACAAGGAAAGTGCTCCACTCCCAGACTCTGCGTGCCTTGGTCTCTGAAGTCACACTGTTTATACTTCAAAGCATATTCAGGCTTCTATCTAATTTTATCCTACCCATTATTAGACCAACTTCCTGAAATTAAGCAGGGAAATAAAATAACACTGTCCCGTGTTTTTGGTTCTTTCCTGTCCCTCTAGTATGTTCCCATCCGTCCAATATTTTTAACTTAACATAATTGCCCCCATGAACAGACGCCTAGGATGTCACCAACCTCATGGTCAATTTCAGATCATCATGCTATTTGGAGTTAGGTCGATCTGGATTCAAATACAAGTTAAGCCACTTGTTTACTATGACCTTGGGCAAGTCCTTAACTTTTTTGAGTCTCAATTCCTTATCTCAAGAAAAATGGAAATATCATTACATGTCACATAGGTGAGGCTTTTTCGTGAGGTTTACTTGAAATATATGCACATAAATCACTTAGCTTAGTACTAGGCACGTGGAATACAGCAGTAACTATTACTAATTATTTATTCCGACAGTGAAATCACCCCACCCATAAAATTTCCTCCAGTTATTTCATGACTCATCCAAAACAGTTTCACATGTCTTCAGGTACAATGATACGCTTTCATTTTTGTTTTTCACATTATAGATACCACGTAATATCTAATTCTAAGCAAATTAAACTTCAGCTAGAACTGAGGAGAGTGTTCAATTTCTTAAAAGCCAATCACTCAGTGATATGTTATTTCCAGCCCCATTTAGGAAGAAAGACCTATGCAATTGAGTATAATATTATAGAATATTTTTGTGGCTTCCAGCAAGGTCTCAAAGTTGTCAATCATCGTCTGGTACATCAGCAAGACGACTCTTCAGAGACATTACACAGGGCAAATCTTTTAATATTTTATCAGGTGCTGTTGATAGGAGGCACTTCAGCTTAGTGAGTCTTTTTATTACTTCCTTTCATTTATTCTTGAGAAGCTTTTATCTCTGTTTATTGATTGCTACCTTTTAAATTTTTATTTAACACCGGTAAGCAGAGAGATATGATTAATAAATTTGATTAAATTTTTCAGTAGAAAATTACTTTAAATGTGCTTTCACAAATCTAATTGATCTTCTCATAGATATTTTTGTATGTATGTGTATCTGTTCTTTTGTTATGCTAGTTCTCTGAAGACAGACACTGGTAAGAAAAAAAGTAGAATTGTAACTAAAGGGAAGTGCCACAAAACTCTTGAAAAATTCTTTTTAGGCTGTTTTCAGCAAAGCAATACACAAGGGGCCACAGGCCAAGGATCAATCATAAATCTCAAGAAGAGAAAAAAAAATGACAACTACAAATATATACACAGAATATTTATCTCAGAAAGACTGAAATGCTCTTGCACTTCTTTCTCCCAGTATGGAACCCCAAATAACATCCAGCTGTCACAAGAGAAATTTGCTAAGCAGGCGGAAAAAATTATTCAAAAGCCTCTTTTAGCTTACTCACGGTCAGAAACTTGCTGATTTCAATCTTTCCCGTTTTAGCAGCTGCAAAAGGAACAAAAGTGAGAAAGAGCAGAACTAACCAAAGTTCATTAGACTCAATATATACCCTCATGAAACTCATTATGGAGATGTCATTGCTGAGGATATCATGGCATATTTCAAAAGACTGCTGGGTTTGCAGGCTTTACCACAGTGCTCTCTGGAGCCCCATTACTCTTACACTGACCAGTGGTGTTTCTTAGACTAGGTGTGATGGAGCTGAAGAATCTGCTGTTTTATTATTGTTGTTTGTTTGCTTAAATAATAACCAGACAATTTTGCCAAGTACATGAAATTGGGAAACTTTGGACTGCTCTTGACCACAAGAATGATTGCTCACAGAACCTTAAGAGAAAGGAAGAGAAAATGAGGTGAAGGTCATCTCTGCTGTAAGTCTTTGGGAAGAAGAAGCTTTACTAAGTTGATTTTTCCACACCTCCTCTCAAGATGAGGGTAATAATATCTAAAAGGTCAAGGTGCTGATATGACACTAGAAGGAAAGATTCCAAGGAAGTCACTTGATTTGCTTCCAGAATCCACTGAAGCCAATGAGGGGAAAAAGAGACCTCAAGCTGATAAAATTTTCTAATCCATCTAACTAGTGTAAAATAATTCATTTTTTGGGGAATATTTTTTGTACCTATATCCCTTGGAAACTTTCTGAATCATAAGCTTTAAGTAGAGCCAGGGATTAGGGGTCCTAGTTAAATCTCACTCATATCAGGAGGTATTAGCATATAGGAAATGGTGGTGTATGACTGGAAATGTATACAGAAAGAGATTATCTTAGTCTAAAACACTGGTTCTCAACCTGTCAACGTTGGCTGCACATTAGACGCACCTGGAAAGATTTTTAAAAATCATGATTCCCCTGTTTTCCAGAGTGGCTGCACCAGCTTGCATTCCCACCAACAATGTAGGAGGGTTCCCCTTTCATGTTCATCCTTTTGCATGTGCTGATGCATGTACCATTTGCTGCCCACCATGACCGTCTGAAGCCATATCACAAGCCCCTGGACTGACCCCTGGATAGATTCTAACTGCCACATAGCCTGACGCCCCATTTCAGCAGGAAGCAACCAGAGCAGTCAACATCCCATCCCCTAACATGCAGTTAGGTTTACTATTCCAGGGGGAGGAATGAGTAAGGGACAGGTGAGGCTAGGTAGAGAGAGATCAATGGGGGGCTATGTGACCAGACTCACAAAAATCCCAAAAATGTGGAGGTGTGGGGAAACCAGAGATAAGGGGACAAATTGGACCACCCTACCCTAGGCGTGTGGGGTGGGTTGTGTGGGGTTATCTTTATGATAATCACTGTGACCAACAAAGAATAATCAGCCCCTAAAAAGGAAGTAAGCCACTGAAGGTGTTATCAATAGAGATGTTAAGAGGATTTAAGTTCCCTGGTTAGCTTTCTATAAAAGACCAACCATAAAGGACCTTGTTGGCAACCCTGTTGGGACCCCTCTCACTCTTGAGAGCTTTTTCTGTATCTTTACTGAAAAAGCTTCTAATGCTTTACTCACATAAATAAATAAATAAATAAATAAATAAATAAATAAATAAATAAATAAAACAAAAATCATGATTCCCAGCCTGCACTCCAGGCCAATTAAATCAGAATTTCTCGAGGGTAGACTTAGACATCGGTTCTTTTAAAGCTCCCTCAATTAAATAAAATGAGCAATGAAAGATGAGAACAGTTGCTCAAATATATATCCTTCCCTTCAGGGCAATATTAATCTATTTTTAGTCCTTGAATCAGTTTATAAATCCATGCACACAAATATACATAAATTCCTTAGCGTTGTCAACTATCACTGTGTGGTTAAAAATAATTTACACATGACCTTCATATGTGCTATACACACACATGCACATGCTCATATGGCCCATTTACCCTTACTCCACTGGGAAACTGAGGTACACTTTGATTTGTTAAACTTTCCAAATAGACATAAACTAAATCTCTTCCAGTTATATTTTTTTCAGCTTACCTCTGTCTCTTTTAAGCAAGTGATTAAGTCTTTCAGCACTTCCCACACCCTTAATCCCTTCCTCAAGGCATACCTAGGAATCTTTGCAAGGAGATGTTTATAGGTCTTCCTTTTATTGAGAAAGGAGTTCTCCTCCAGGGGTTTCAGAAATCTCCAAGGGTGGGGCCCCTGGGTGGCTCAGTCGTTAAGTGTCTGCCTTCAGCTCAGGTCATGATCCCAGGGTCCTGTATCGAGCCCCACATTGGGCTCCCTGCTCCGCAGGAAGCCTGTTTCTCCCTCTCCCACTCCCCCTTCTTGTGTTCCTGCTCTCACTGTCTCTCTCTCTCTCTCTCTGTCAAATAAATAAAATCTTTAAAAAAAAAAGAAAGAAAGAAATCTCCAAGGGTGGTTGCTGGGTAGCTTCAGTCCTGGATCCCTGACTTTAGTGCCTCTTATGCTGTAGATGGTTTTATGATTCTACTGGGTACTTGTGACCATTGCTGAAGTCTACAGTCTAGGCCATAAAGTCCAGACCCTACATACCCATCAGAAATTCTCCATCTACTGGCTCCTGACTTCCTCCATTCCATGGGCTTTCTCAACACTCTTAAATCTTCTCATGATTCATGGAATCTCAGCTGCATTCTATGAGCCATCTCTCTAAGACTCCAAACCACCTTCTGAGACCTTTCCCAGCTTCTTAGAAATGATCATTAAGTGCCTTGCTACTCTCAGAACCTCACTAAGAGACTTGAGAGCTTTCTCAGAAACTGGTCATTTATTTCATCTGTCTGAGAAGACAATATTTCCATGAGATCCAAGCAAGAAGGAGTCAGCTAAATGAAGATTTGGAGAAAGTACATTCTAGAGTAGTCCAAATGCCTGAGTTGGGAAAAACTTGGCCTGTTATAGGACAAGAATGACAAGATAGATCCTAATAAACCAGAAGGCAAAAGTGGTCAAACATGGCAGGACAGAGATAAGCTATAGGCAGACTATGGAGGGAGCACTGTAGACAAAGCAAGAAGTTTGTATTTCACTATAAGTACAATAGAAAACCAAGAGGATTTCTGTTGAGAGATGATATACTCTGATTTAATTTTAAAAGATAATTCCACCTCCTTTAAAAATATATAAATTACAGAAGAATAGATTATAAGTTATAGAAGTACAGAAGTAGGAAAAATAGGCCAGTGTAATTGTCTAGTGAGATAGAAGTATGGCTTAGACTGAGGTGGCAGCAATGGTGATTAACAGAAATCAACAGAGAAGGGAAACGTTTTGAAGAAAAGTTGGATTTGCTAATATATTTCATTTGTGTGGGAAGTAAAAGACTATTCCTATATTCTGGCTTGCCCAATAATAGTGATGTTATTTATTGAGGAAAAAGAATGGGAAAAGAAGAATTAAAAGTTCTCATTTGTACATTTTATATTTGAATGCGTGAGATCCAAGCCTAGAGATGTCAAGTAGGTAGTTATGTGAATCAGCTTTGCACTCAGCAGATACTGATTTGGGAGTTACTGACATGGAGAAGACCCTTAAAACCATGAGACTGATTGAAATCCTGTAGGCAAGAAGATACTGATTTGGGAGTTGCTGACATGGAGAAGACCCTTACCACTATGAGACTGATTGAAATCCTGTAGGCAAGAAGGAATAAGCTCTAGGGAATTGAACATTTAGAGAGCAGGCAGGAAAAGAAAAGAAACGTAAGTAAAACGAAGAGTAAATCCAAAGAAGGTGTGTGTAGTATATCAGAGGAAATAGTGTTGTCACAAGAGTCAGAGGAAGCCACTGGGGTATACTGCAGAGTTCCAGGTTGTGTGAGACAATGTCCCTGTGGAGGAGAAGGGTTGGCCCCACCCGGGCTGTTGGTGCATGAGCAGTTAATGGAGCATCCTTGCAAAGGGGTGACTTGGCACCACATATTTGAGCCTGAACAGGATAAGGCAGGCATCTATGCAGGTGTGGGGGCAGTGGTGGCAACAGGAGACTGGTTATATACAGAAGGATTGACCAAATAAGTACAGACATTAAAGCTGTGGGAGTCAGGCTTCTCATACTCGAAGAACGGCATATAGAAAGGAAAAAAAACAAGGATGAATCCTGAGTATTGCAATAGAATTGAAGGTACTGATGTTAACTTATGAATTTTAATATATTCAGAGCAAGAAAGACAAAGAAATAAAGACACAAATGTGTGTGTAGAAAAATAAAATTGAATAGATATAAATGTATGTATGTATGTATGCACATTCCTTAGCTCTGTCTCCTGAGCAGGCCTGGGAACACCAGCACTCCAGCAGACCTAAGTGCGCCTTATTAAGAAATGCTACCAGACCTTGGTTTCTAAACATCGTTCATCACTAACAGAAATTGAGGATCTTTGGAGAAATAGCTGACTGGGTTAGGAAAAGTAGAAAATGGGCCTGGAAAATCTTATTGTGCCAGAAATAAAGTGCTTAAAGAATGATTCAGACATGTCAAAAGGACACAGAAGCCCTTTGTCCCTTTGCTAAATGTGGGACAATTTGGACATCAAAGTAAGTACATTTACTGAACAAATACATGAATGAATCAAAAATATAGTAAAGAATGAAATGTTTACACAATCCCAAGCTCTCCATGAAATTCTTATTCATTACAAAACAAAAATGAATAATTTTATAAGGTAGCAGTCTGGCAGACATGATCTTAAATACACAATCAAAGTTAACGTTGTGAATAATGAGACAAATCAAAATCATGTGCCCCCTGACAGGAATATAGTCTAATTTCTGTGATGTTCCTTCTCAATGTACATAACCAGAAACTAATCAATAAGAAACATCAGACAAACCCAAATTCAGAGGGTAGTCTACAAAATAACAGACCTACTATCTTCAAAAGTGTCAAAGTTGTGAAAGTCAAGGAAATTGACACACTCAGAACTTTCCAGGCTATTGATCCAGTATGAGATAATGAATTTTCCACTCTACAAAATGTGGTAGATCAGAAAATGATCCCTAAAATCAAAGCATATAAGCAACTTTTATTATTTTAGCATAATGCTTATCTTTTCATGTTTGTGAATTAGAATACTTAGTTCACAATCAAATGTTTTTAATTAACAAATTACATGACTACACATAGCAATACTCGAAACTAAATTGAATAGCTTTGTTTTAAAAACACAGGTAATGTTTATTTTTTTCTTTTATTATATACTGCAAAAGTAGACTATTATAACCATTTTTACTACTAATAATAACAATTCAGATATTGTTTTCACATAGCTAAAATAATCTGTTTAAAATAAAAAAAAATTAATTCCATTAGTATCTAAACCACAGTTGTATTATTATCTTTGAATCTGTGGCCATAGCTAATTTAATTCTTGAAAGAATATTTCCATCAAAATTTATTTTTTACTCAGTTATAATTAGCAACTTAAACTTTCCTCAACTAATTGACATCAGTGCATTGAATTTGTAGCCTGGCAGTCATCTGAACTATTTCCATATAGTTCAATGACTAATTTTTAGCCAAAAAATAGGATTTATAGCCTTTTCAGGTCTGTTATATTGTTCTTATATTATGTGATTAAAAAGTGAGAACGGTTTTCAAAATGATAAATGATATAAGAGCATGACCAATTACTTGTCATCATGCAAGATAAGCTGATAGTATTCAATGTCTTCACTTGGGCTCTACTGGACCATATATTACCTCTTTGGGTTGTCTTATAGAGCACCTAAAAGCATTTTAGCCCTCTGGTTCAGGCAACCTATATGTCAAGCAGAAAAAATAAAACCACCGTTCTCAGGTTTGTGTTTCCCTGGAGGAAGAAAACAGTTTGATGCAATTTGTCAAAAGCCAGAGTGGTACTTTAATGGACAATTTACTTTAAATGGCTGCAGTTATTGCAGAACAAAGGCCCATAGCTCGAGATAAAAAATCCTTTCCAATTGGTTTTACTCAGATAGATTTAATTCCCTAAGATTAACTAAGGATATCTAACCTTTCATACTCCTCATCTATCTAAAAGCAATAAAAGTAATAGTAAAAACTTCTGAGTTTCTGGGGTTTCTTCATCTTTAATATGTGAAATGCAATCAATTCCCTAAATCTCACATTCTGCTCAGACACCTGAGATGAGAAGTGAATCAACAAAAATGATAACAACAACAACAAAAACCAAACTTCCCAAACTCAAAAGAGTTTTTCAGTTCTTGGGGAGAATTTTCTCAAAATTTTATTAATAAATTTTTATGAAGATATGTGTGTATATATGTATATATATATACATTTTGCATTTTAATTAATTACCAAATAAAAACAAATGGAAAATTTTACATTTAAAATTTAACAATATTTCTGGGGCACCTGGGTGGCTCAGTTGTTGAGCGTCTGCCTTAGGCTCAGGTCATGATACCAGGGTCCTGGGATCGAGCCCCGCATCAGGCTCCCGGCTCAGCAGGAAGCCTGCTTCTCCCTCTCCCACTCCCCCTGCTTGTGTTCCCTCTCTCGCTGTGTCTCTCTGTCAAATAAATAAAATCTTAAAAAAAAAAAACTTAAGAATATTTCTATTTTATCTTACATGCAAATGTATAAACTACTATAATTTGTTTCATAATGGTAATGACAGGGAATTTAAGAAGTATCAATTCAAATTTCTATTTTGTTTCTTTATATTTTCCTATCACTATCTATGCCACATTAATATTTGCAATATTTGAGATTTTACTGAAACAGTACCAGCACGATTCTGATTATGTTTATCTCCTGTTCCAGTCTCCTTGGTTCAGTGATTAATCCCAAGCAGCAGAATGTAAGAAGTGCTGAATGTAGCCAAGTGTGTTTGCCTGAAGCTGACCAGAGTCACATATTCAGTTTCCACAGTGTGAATTGCTGTTGGAAAAGTGGCCAACTGCCCCACAGACGATGAGGACAAGAAAAAATGAAGTGGTTCAACACAGGAGTCTTATATAATCGACTAGAACAATTTGAAATTTCTTTCTTTCTGTGCGTGTCTCTCCATGCATAATTAACCTTTTCTGAAAGCTTGCACAAGAAGAAAACTCCACGAGACACAAATCAGCACTGGGGTTCTCCATCCCAGTCCCTATTAATTCAGTGGTGCTTGTAAGGACCTACTGAGAAAATGAGAGTTAAGTAGATTTGATAGACTAATGTTATAGCTCACATGAATATGGTGTATGCTATTTTCAAATAAAATGAATGTACATTTAATACCCACATAAAAAATGATAATTAAAAGTTAACTTGTACTTAAAAAGCAAAATTTTATGTTCATCACCAACTTCTATATCCCACATAACAACACGTAAGAACTCACAGTTCATAATTTTATTTTTCCATACATCCTGCTGATAAATGAATGGCCTGGATAGTATCAACCTTAAAATGTAAACTTTCTCTTCTTTAAATGGAATTCTACTCCATTTAGGAAGGAATGAACTATTGATACACACAATATGGGTGAATCCCAAAATATTTTTGCTGAGTGGAAGAAACCAAACAAAAAGAGTACATAGTGTATGATTCCATTTACATAAAATCTCCGAAAATGCAAACTAATCAATTATGACAAATCAGATCAGTGGTTGCATGGGGATGTGGAGGGGGTCTAGGCAGGAGGGATTATAGAGGACACTAGGAAACTTGGGGTGATAGTTATCTTGATTTGAGTATGGTTTCACTGGTGTATACATTTGTCAAGTTTATTAAATTGTACTCTAAAAATGGGCAGTGTTTTGCGTATCAGTTACCCTTCAATAAAGTTGTTAAATTAAAAACAAAAAGAACTTTACTGAAAAACATTTTGGTCTTTACATTAATAATAATGTGTTGGGGTGCCTGGGTGGCTCAGTCAGTTATGATCCCAAGGTCCTGGGATTGAGTCCCACATCAGGCTCTCTGCTCAGCAGGGGAGTCTGCTTCTCCCCCTCCCTCTCTACCTACAGCTTTCCCTACTTGTGCTTTCCCTCTCTCTCTCTCTGTCAAATAAATAAATAAAATCTTTAAAAAATAATAATAATAATGCGTCAATATTGGTTCATCAATTGTAACAAATTGATTTACAAATTGTTGTAACTAATGCAAGATATTAATAAGGGAAACGGAGGGCTGGGTGAGGGAAGAGAGGGCACATGGGAACTCTGTACTTCCTGTTCAATATTTCTGCAAATCTAAAAAATAAGTCTAAATTTTTTAAATGCATAGCTAAAGCTTGAGAGAGAACGTTTATGATAAGTATTTAGAATTTTAGAATTGTGACTGAGGGATTTTATATAATAGGTAGAAAATACACAATAGACTTCAGTAATCACGTATCACTTCTCCCATTTTCTGTAAAAACAAACATGAAGATTTTTATACTGGAACCCTTGTGAAGTTATATTTATTGATAAGCTTTATTTCAATATATTTATCCTTTCTCCACATTATTCTTTAGATACAAAGGAATAATGAATTTTTAACTCTTTTATGTTCAGAAACAGTTTCATCTGAACATAGATTATATGGGAATGATATGAAAAAAATCAAATTGATCCTGGCCTCTGGTTTTTATGATTCCATTCACTCTCTGAAGTTAAGACATTGTGATTCTCATGCTCTATGGTTGCTAATTAATGCATAAACATACATTTATATATCTGATTCCTCATCACAATATTTTTTATAAAAACTGAAGGTGTATTTAGAGGAGAAGCCTCACCTCATTCTGATGGGGTACCACAGTGAGGACCATAAGAAAACAAAAATGAAGGGTGCCTGGGTGGCTCAGTCGGTTAAGCGTCTGCCTTCGGCTCAGGTCATGATCCCAGGGTCCTGGGATCGAGTCCCACATCGAGCTCCCTGCTCTGCGGGGAGCCTGCTTCTCCCTCTCCCACTCCCCCTGCTTGTGTTCCCTCTCTTGCTGTATCTCTCTCTGTTAAATAAATAAATAAAATCTTTAAAAAAAAAAAAAAGAAAACAAAAATGAACATACTGAGTTCCTATAAAAAGATGATGACGTTGAAGTAAAATGTCCCACATATGGAGATGCTACCTTCACCTGGCACTAAAAGGATCATTTCCCTAAAAGGATCATAAATGACCACAATTTTGACTTAAAATGTAATATCACTCTAAGTGTACTGAACTTAATCCTATGAGAAATTTACAGGTTGACCAATAGCACAAGGAAAGTAAGGGCTGTTCACTTGTATTCTTTAATATGACATTGTCACAAAATGCCTAACAATGTCTAGGTCAACTCATGCACTCATCTTCTCCTATAGTTATTTCTACTACTTTTTTTCCCAGCTTTATGCAGGTATAATTTACAAGTAAAAAATCATACATATTTAAAATGTACAACACGATGGTTTGATATTTGGTTTAAATTGCAAAATGATTATGACAACCCAGTTAATTCACACATCCATCACCTTCCATAGTTACTTTTTTTTCTTTCTGGTGTGGTGAGAACACTTAAGATCTACTCTGTTAACAAATTTCCAGTATACAATACAGTATTATACCTTCCCCAAACTCTACTAGGGCAGCATCTTCTCCCTAGAGAAACTGAGTGACCTAGTAGTAAATTTGCTTATGTTCTAATTACCAGAATGATACACAATATCTTTTCCAAACAGCAACTGTGACTATGCCCACTAGACCCCCTACATATACATACATTTCTGGGGGGGAGGAAATTAAACTAAGTCTATGAGTGTGGAAAATTAGTTCATTTGGCAAAACTATATTATAACACAGCTATTATGCAGGCACTTTCAATCTGTGGCCTCCTATTATTTATTCAGCCATGGATTTCACTTTTGGCATGTAGTTCAATAACACTTAGCAAATTAGAATTCATTGCTAAGTTCCAGGCACTGTGCTACTCTGGGAACACAGCAAAGAGTAAAAGAAGACACATTCTCATGGAGCTTACAATATATTGAAAGAAGCACAAGATTAAAAAGATTATAATATCAAAAACAAATGGTTTTGAGACTGTACATACAGAGTGCTATGCAAGCATATGTAGAAAAGAGCAAAAGGATGCATTATGTAGCACCTATGACCTATCACCTTGCTACTCCAGCTATTCACACACATGCACACATACCCCATGGTCCAACAGATTTGGCATCACCATCACTAAAATTCAGAAATTCAGAATCCCAGTCCTTACCCCAGACCTTCTGACTGAGTATCTGGATTTTTGTAGTATCTCCAAGTGATTCATATGCACATTAAAAGTTTGAGAAGCACTGCCCTAAAAGCAACTGAAATCCACAAGAAAAACAAATAGCTGAAAGGAATCAAATTTACTGACTTCAAAATGGCAATTCCTGGCTTATCATTTCTAAATAAGAAAACTTTTAATTATTTTCTTGGTATATCAGATTATTTCTATCGGTCAATCAGTTAATTAAGGAAAGGTAGATACATTGAGATACTTATACACTCATAGTGTAAATCAATCTCAGGAAATATTTGACAACTTTTTTTTCTTTATTATATATTAGGTACCAGGAACTTTTCATATATTCAAATACCCATCATCTCATTTAATCCTCAATTCAGATGAGAAAAGTAATGTTTCTCAATAGGTAGTAAATTCAATAGGTAAAATTGGTTTCAAAATCAGGTCTGCCTGACTTCAGAATTTAGATTGACAAAATTCTTTTCAACATCTTTCATTTTCTTCTTTTTTTCCAACATCCCTAATTTTCATATAGCATGAAAAACAAATATTTGTATAAAAGTTTTACTCGTGTAGACTAAAATATCACTTAATAGAAAATAATTTTTAGAAAAATTTTAACACTCAGATTCACCAAATTCATGTTTTAGGAAGTATTTAATATTAACTTATTTATGTAGTTAACTTTATGTTCTGTAACTCACAATGATTAAATTTTTAAATATTTATATATGATTTTAGATTTTCTGAGCTTAGAATAGTGCACTTATTTTCATTTATGTATCAGATAATTGATTAGGCTTCTCAAACCATATTTGAAAAATAGAAAAATAGAAAAAAATCAGAAAATTATCTTGCAAACTGAGCTGCATTTTATCATTCTTTAGATAGTGCTTATCTTCAAATATAAAGACATACTAAAATCACATGTAACAGAATCAAGGATGGGATACAAGCATTCATTCTTTTTAACTGGTATATTCTTTAAAATCACTTTAATTTATGACCACCTGTACAACAACTCATCTTCCAAATTAGATGTTTCTAAATCATTTTTATTGGCATCGATTAAATCAAGAACAGTGGCCACAAAACCTCTACAAATTATCTGAAACACTGTGTTAGTCCCGCTTTCCAGCCAAATAAATGACAAAGTGAGATTCCTAGTCAAGAGCACTACAATAATGTAAGAAACAAAATTGCTCTTAAAACTGAAGCTAAAAGGCCTTTAACAGAAAAATTGGGGTCAGGCCCTTTAGCATGTACCAGATCTATCCAGAATCAATTTAATATGTTCTGTGGTCTGAGAGTAAAAAACAACTGATATCTGATCAATGATGGTGTTGAGAGCACGAGGGTTTTCAGGCATTCACAACAGTAAATCGATATATAATAAAGTTTTCAACTTATTGGGCATAACAAATGGCAACAAACATAATGAAAACCATATGGTAGTGGTTAAAGAATTTGAGCAGAACATGAAATTCATAATAAAGGAATCAAATGGTACATTTAATGTCAGTGCTAACTCTATTTCTCCACAGATAATGGCTATAAATTTGTGTGGCATGGTTGAATGACTCGTTTAATTCTATCAAATGACTTTCTATGTAGTAACAGAGCATTTTTCTTTACAGCTTAATTTTTTGGAATTGTCATATTAACTGTAATGCACAGGACGTGAGTCAGAACTTAAAAGATTAAAAACCAAAATCAACAGTTGCACCGCATCTAGATCATAGGTATTCTTTTTTTTAAAAGATTTTTATTTATTTATTTGAGACAGAGAGAATGAGAGAGACAGAGAGCACATGAGAGGGGGGAGGGTCAGAGGGAGAAGCAGGCTCCCTGCCAAGCAGGGAGCCCGATGCGGGACTCGATCCCGGGACTCCAGGATCATGACCTGAGCCGAAGGCAGTCGCTTAACCAACTGAGCCACCCAGGCGCCCAAGATCATAGGTATTCTTAACATACATGAACAACCTGGACTTGGAAAGAGTATATCTGAGCTTTTCCCTGTAACTTGCATGTCTATTTGAGATACATTGTGTTACACCAGATGTTACCACTTTTTTAAACATGAAATTTATTTTACAGATTGTTAGGTCATAAAAGTACTGTATGTAGAAAATTGCAGAGAAAAAATAATACCTAAGGAGAAAAAGGAATCATTCCTAAAATGCTCAACAAGCAGTATTTCAGTATTTCCCCCCTCTTGCTACACATTGTCTTTTTTTTCCTAAAGCAGTATCTTCACTTGGAGGAAAAAAGTCAAATATACAGTAAAGCTTAAAGTAAATAAATATAACCACTTTTCAGTTTCTCTTTTCCATTTCCCACTACCAGACTTCTTAAAAAGTTAACAATTTATAAGTTTCCTTATAAGCCTTTTTTTTCCCACCAGCTCAAGATATATGTTACTTATAATTTTTAGCTGTCATCATGGTCATATTTATAATATTAAATAATTTATTTAAACCTCTACCTCCTGCTCCATCACCCCTAAGCTAGATCTATTGGCTGATCTAGAAAACTTGAGTACCTACTTTTTACTTCTTCATCCTTTAGCTTTTTGTCAGCTATACTATTAATTTTTGTTCTGTAACTATAAGATTTCTATAGCTGTGTCTATAGAATAGTTCCACAATTTTAAAGCTGATAAAATAGCCATTATAATACTCTGCTTATTATGCACTAGAGAAGCAAACAGTGTGATTAGTAAATTTAGTTGTATTTCACCTAACCCTAAACTCTTCGTACTCAAAGGCAAGTGCTTTAAGCATCAAGGCCAGTGGATTCACTTTGAATTATTGGTGACTTGCTTTACTTCTTTCAGATCATACTTAGCTGCTCTTCATTGTTGTATTTTATGTTCTGCTCTTTTGGACTGTGAACAGAATTATAAACCCAAATTCAATTTCCCTTAAAACATTGCATTTTCTAGTCCGGTGTTGTTGATACATAATCTGAAGTCATTCTCAGTTTCACTAATTTGGTTGTGGGTTTTTTTCTGCATAAGCTCAAATTAGAGTTCTGAATCTCATCAGATGTATCTAAATATGAAGTCTTTTTATAATCACGTTTTGACAGACAATAGGTCTTTTCAACACCAAGAATTTGGTTATTTGTTCATTTCCTTTCCTGATTTATCTTTTCTTCATTTTTAAACTCCAAAGTATTTAGAGAAAAGTCTTCATTATTTATGTCTGTCTCCTCAGCAATATGACCATAGTTCCTTATATATACTTTTATTTCTGAATTTATCACATGATTTAAAAATTATCCTTTAGGTCTCCCCAACTTGACTGTTGAAAAAGGAATGGATGCCTTATTCATTTTTGTATTCTCAACTAGCCTGAAATACAGTAGGTGATCAATAATCATCTGTTGAACTAAACTGAAGTTAATATATGATATGAAAGTTGAAGTTTGAAAGAGAAGAAACTGAACTATCACTTAAAGATGATGCCTAATATTTACATTAAGGGACATATTTTCCCTTGGGTAGTACATTAGATATTCTTCTGATTGACCTCTACAAACTCTTTAAACTCCCAAGTGACTACTGGTAGCTGTGACACCCTGCACAACTTCCAGCTGGTAGGGCTGTTCTCTAGAGCTCCACGCCATGTTCATGGCCTCCAGTTGAGAACACCTTCACAAAGCTGCTGGTATGGGTATGGTTGGTTCTATAACTATAAGATTTCACTGTATTGCCTGCAGGAAAGCTCCACAATTTTAAAGATCTTGACAAGCTCTACTCTCTTAACTTGGTCATTATTTAGTTTGATTAAGGCACCACTGAGAGATTTCTGTGATTAATTCAGGCTTTGTTGAATAAATGGATGGTGTAATGTTGAAACTCTGTATTCTACTATCTGACAGTGTCAGATAATGAGTTGGGAAAAGCAGAAAGTACCATGCATGCAGAAGGTGAAAGGAGACTACCATAGGATTTTCAGTTAGAAAGTGAAATGATCATACATATGCTTTGGAAGCATCTTTCAAGTAGCTTGTGGGATAATAACTGTCAGAAAATAAATCTGGAAGCTGGGAGACCGAGGGCTATTTTTTAAAAGCCCATGAAAAGATGATAATAGCAATGGGTATAAAGTTTAAGTTAAGCAAAATGAATAAATTCAAGAGATATGCTGTACGACATTATATGCATGGTCAACAATAATATACACTTAAGTATTTGCTAAGAGGTAGATCTCATGTTAAGTGTCTTTACCACTGTAAAATAAAATTTTAAAAGGTGACAGATATGGAGGTGGGGATGGCATGTTAGAGGTTAAGGAAAGTGAAGCATCTGTGAAATCTACTGGATTTTTACCAATCTACTTTCAATCAGTTTACCTTTGGACAAAGCATCTGATAGTAGAGCTATTCACAGAGAAAGATAAGTTGTTTAGGGAAAAGTACAAGTTCATATAACTCTATCATGTGATATCCTAAGACTAGAATTAAGAGATATAAGAAGTATTAAAAAAATCTTTCTATCTTTAGGAAATCTGTGACATGGGCATTATAATCTTAACATGCTTTGCAATAACAAACAAACAAAAAAATCACTCTCGAGAAGCCAAGGAAACTGATTCTCTCCATTTAATTTTGACCCAGAGGAAGAAATGCTTAATAAAAAAGATAGATGGGAAGCTTCATTCAGAAAATGTGATCAAATGACCTGAAAGCGTTCATAATCACCACGGTTAAAACCAACAACCTGATCAGAGCAAGACATCAAAACAAGCAAATAAAAACAAACAGAGCACATTCTTTTGAAAGTGCAGAGTTCCTTCTTTCCCTACCTTCCCCAGGCTAATTCCTAGTCATGATTTTGATCCCCAAACCCCTAAAACAGTTTTGTGCCCCCTCCAAAAGCACCCACAACACTTTGCACCTACCATCATTACAGTACTTATCAGCTCAACGTTTTCTATGTACCTCCTGCACAGAATCTGAGTATCTTATTCACAATTATGTGATCAGTATACATGCCAGCCACCTAGTAGGCATTCAATACATATTTGTTCATGTAATCAATAAAGGTAGGAATGATTCCATGATCTTTGTTTCTGAAAAGGACATTACTAATAATAGATTAGATGTTTTTAAAAAACAAAATTCTGCCATTAAAATGTTAAGTGATTCTGATAAGGTAGTTATCTGATTAGCAGTTTAATAAAGAATAAAGATTAATAAAGAAAAAGGAGAAAACATACACAACCAAGAATTATTTATTACAGGCTATTGGCAAGGAACACCTAAGAACAGTATAAGAAAATCGAAATCCATAATGAATTGAATTTGCTAAGATTGCTAAGAACAATAAAATCTCTTGTTATGTGTAACAGGAAAAAATAGTGCAACAAATAGTCATTTGCACAAGGCACTGTGGTAAATTCTGGGGAGATACCCACATAAACGCACTGCAATCTCTAAATCTTAAGATTATAATCAAATTGGGAAGAATGTTCCTTTTAGGGGAGGAAGACAGAATATAAAAAATTATATTAGCAAAATCCTTCTATAGACAATATATTACACAGAAATACAAAGAAGAGAGGTCATATTTCCAGGAGAAAGAACTGAGAAGAGCTCTGAAAGGTAAACTAAGTGATGGAGGAATGAGTGATTTAACAAACATTTTGTGAAGACAAAAGGAGACAATCTGCCTTCCATCAAAGCATTGGAAAAGAAGGAAAACACATTTCAATCTATTTTTCTCATGTATGTGTTTTTCCTAATTTGGGTGAGAAGAAGAAACAAAGAGGAGATTGAACACAAATGAACTAAGGTACAAATATTCCTCCTTTAAAGCTTTAACATTAAGGGGCGCCTGAGTGGCTCAGTTAGTTGAGCATCTGCCTTCGGCTTAGGTCATGATCCCAGGGTCCTGGGATGGAGTCCCGCATCCGGCTCCTGCTTGCCACTTCCCCTGCTTGTGTGCGTGTGCGTGCTCTCTCTCTCTCTGACAAATAAATAAATAAATAAAATATTTTTAAAAAATAAAAATAAAGCTTTTACATTCAAACACTGCTCAATAAAATGCTTTCCCTCAGGGAATATTTTCATATAGGTCCAGTTTAAAGGTGACAAACTTAACAGCCTGAAATTAATAAAAGCATTCACAGCCTTAAAATACTGGATGAAGGAGACGGACTGAGAATATGTAATGAAGTAAAGGACTTAGCCTCAGGAGGACTAGCAAGGCTTCCTGTAGCACTCTCTGCCTCTGAGATTTGGGGCATTTTTTGCTTTTGGATATGTGGACGCATTTTTACTCCAAAGATGAGAACCTTTAACTCTGTCAGGTTTGCCAGGGCTTTTATTTCCCCTCAACTTCAAATGAGAAGTTTATTCGTAGCAATGAAGGCCTCTATTTTCATTGCCTTTCAAGACCCAATTTAAAGCTAAGATGCAAGAGGTCAATGGTTTAATATAATTTCACCTTGCTTTGTATAAAACATTTTTAAAATAGTATTCATATTTTCTAGAATATATGATACCTATATTCAATCCCTGAAGGGAGAAAAAAGCTAAACAATTGTGCAGCTCCTATACTTTTAGATCTTTCCATGTTTAAAATAGTGATGAAATTTTTCAAATGCACAAACTTTATCTAAAATTACATTTCTGGGGTGCCTGGGTGGCTCAGATGGTTAAGCATCTGCCTTCGGCTCAGGTCATGATCCCAGGGTCCTGGGATCGAGCCCCACGTTGGGCTCCTGGCTCAGCAGAGAGCCTGCTTCTCCCTCTCCCTCTGCCTCTTCCCCTGCTCATGCTGTCTCTCTCTCTTTCTCTCTCTGTATCTCTGTGTCTCAGATGAATAAATAAAAAATCTTTTTTTAAAAAAATAAAATAAATAAAATTACATTTCTTCCATAAGCAAAAATATGGCAATTAAATTTTTTTTTCTTTTTTTTACTTTTCGCAAAATCAGGAAGTTAACATAGAGAAATGAAACCAAAGATTTCAAGTCTCAGGTACAATTTATATTAAAAAACAGAATAATAAATGTATTTTTAAATGATTAAAAATTATTATAATACATAATACTAATAACATATTAATGAGACCATGTGGCCATTTCCTTAATTTTATTATAGTTTAATCACAAAAGGCACTATGGCAATATGAATAAATTACAAAGAACATGCTAACATCAAAAAACAGAAAGAAATGTCCCTTTCTTCACCCAGGCCTCTGCACCTCAATTTTCTGTTACTGGAATGATTTTTCTTTTCTCCTCTTCCTCCTCTGACTTCTGGAGCATGAGCTGCTTCTCATCCTTTCTCTTTAATGTTAAATTCTAAGGAACCTTCCTGATTACCCCATATCCCATCCTCTATTACTTCCTACCTTATGACTTTTTAGCAGATAACACAAATTAAAATTATTTTGCTTTTTATCTGTTTCCCTCATTAGGTCAGGAACCTTGTCCTTCCCGTTTGCCATGATAGCCCCACTGCTACAGACAATGCTGAGAATGGTTTAAAAATAAATATTGAAAACATAGCAAGTATCTTTTCTAACCACAATGGTATGAAACTAGAAATCATTAACAGAAGAGAAACTGGAAAATTCACAAATATGTGGAAGTTAACATAATCCTGAACAACCAATGGGTCAAAGAGGAATTCAAAGGAAAATCAGAAAGTATCTTGAGACAAAGGTAAACAAAAATAAAATATGCCAAAACATATAGGACATAGCAAGCAGTTCTAAGAGGGAAGTTTACAGCAATAAATGTTACATTTTAAAAAAAATAAAAGAAGAAAGATCTAAAATAAACTTTTGCACCTCAAGGAATTAGAAGAAGAAGATCAAACTAAACCCTTTAGCAGAAAGAAGGAAATAATAAAGATCAGAGCAGAAACAAATGAAATAGAGACTATAAACAACAAAAAAAAAATAGAAAAAAAATCAATGAAACAAGGAGCTGGCTTTTTGAAAAGATAAACAAATTTGGCAAAACTTTAGATAGACTAACTGAGAAGAGAAGGGTCTCAAATAAAAAAAATGACAGAGGAGGGACACCTGGGTGACAGCTGGTTAAGCTTCTGCCTTCATGATCCCAGGGTTCTGGAAGCCAGCCCAGCATTCGGCTCCCTGCTCAGCGGGGATCCCACTTCTCCCTCTGTCCCTCTCTGCCCCTCCTCCTGCTCAGGCTCTCTTTCTCTCTCAAATAAATAAAATCTTTAAAAAAAAATTTTTATATGACAGAGGAGGCAATACAACTGATATCACAAAAATACAAAGGATCGTAAGAGGCTACAATGAACAATTACACGCTAGTAAATTGGATAACCTAGAAGAAATGGATAAATGCCTAGAAATAAATGATCTACCAAGACTGAATCCTGAAGAAAGAGAAAATCCGAACAGACCAATAATGACTATGGGATTGAAGCAGCAATCAAAAACCTTGCAACAAAGAAAAGCCCAGGACCAGATGGGTTTACTGGTAAATTCTACAAAACACTTAAAGAAGAATTAATGCCAATCCTTCTCAAACTATTTCAAAAAATTAAAGAGGAGGGAATATGTCCAAACTCATTTTACAAGCCCAGCATTACTATGATATCAAAGGTAGATACGAATACTACAAGCAAAGAAAACTATAGGCTAAATTCCCTCATGAATATAGACCCAAAAATTCTCAACAAATTATTAGCAAGCCAAATTCAACAGCACATTAAAAGGATCATACAACATGATCAAGTGGGATCTATCTTTGGGATCAATAATAAGGACTCCTAAAAAAAAAAAAAAAACCATACACACACACAAAACAAAAAACTTGCCAGAACTAATAATTCTATAACTTGTGAAGTACAAAATCAACATGCAAAAATCAGTTGCATTTCTATACAATAATAACAAACTATCAGAAAGAAAAATTAAGAAAACAATCAACTTTAAAAAAAAAGAGAAAACAATCCCATTTACAATAATAACAAAAACAATAAAATGCATAGGAATAAATTTAACCAAGGAAGTGAAAGATCTGCACATTGAAAAATAAATAAATCCACAAATAAATGGAAAGATATTTCATGCTCATGAACTGAAAGAATATTTTTTAAAATGTTCATACTACCCAAAGCGATCTACAGATTAACACAATCTCTCAAAATTTCAATGTCATGCATATGATGGTGGTAAATCCGTTCCTAAATTGGTGATTTTAGGGAATTTACAATCTTAAAGTGTTCTCTGTGTTTTCAGGCACTTGATAAGAATAGCAACGTTCGAATACCATATACAAAATTTACTCCAGTTATATTCTATATTCAAAAGACTACTGCATATTTACGCCAACTAAAGAAAGAAATATAGTAAAGAAAGTCACATCATACAAAGCAATTATTTTTAATACCTACAAAAGTAATTCTACAAATGAGGTTGGAATGAGCCATAGCTGATAAAATGGAAGCCACGGACATAAATCCACAAGGGAGTTAAGCAATACAACAACAATGCTTTTTCTTTCTTTTGACTAAAAAAAAGTATCTTTTTTTTTTGTTAAGCAAGCCCTGTTGCCACCCTCAGCAATAATCCCCGAGACAAGCTGGCACGTGCACGCTGTGATGGCGCAGCAGGGTTTGGGAGCAAAGGCCCTAAGGTCAAACGATCTGGATTTGAAAGCTGACTCCACCAACTGCATTACTCTAGATGAATTACCTGAATTCTCCGTGCCTCAATTTCCACATTTCTCAAAATGGGGATTATCGTAACGCTTTTCTTATGAAGATTAAATGAATTAATTTGTGTACAGTGTGAGAAGGCAATACTCAGTATATAGTTAACCCTCCAAACAGTAGCCATTATTTTTATCAGAAAAGACTACAAACAGGGGCAGACATGAGGTGTGCGGAAAAGGGTAGTAACAACCATCTTACCGTGGAAACTGAAAAGGGCTCGAACACAAAGATGCAATTAAATTCACTCTTCACTGAACTGCTGGCATGTACAGAAAAATGTGGAAGACAAAATGTATAAAATATGTCATCCTTCAAGCAACACAAAGATAAAGCATTTACATAACCATCCAGCCCACATGGAATAATTGTCAGAAATGTAGAAATAAGAGTCAATGAAGTAATTGATTACTCTCATCAGTAAACCTTTATAAGGAAAGACGAATTTGAGGCAGAATTTGAAGAATAAATAGCCCATTCATAAGTAGATGAGAGGGAGGAAAGTCTGGAAAATACAATGACAGGTACACAAATTTGTAGAAAAGGCAGGTATTTTATGTCAATAGTAAATATTCAGACTAGTGGTGACATTAAGGAATATGGCAATATTAGAAATGGCAAATGAGCCCCCCAAATAAAATAAGGAGGTTCAATGAGTTTGTCAGTAATTCTATAACACTATAAAATAATAAGTAATGAACAGAATCCATTTTTTTTTAAAAAAGATTTATGTACTTATTTCAGAGCGAGAAAGAGAGAGAGCATGAGTGGGAGGAGCAGAGGAACAGGGAGTCTCAAGCAGACCCCATGCTGAGTGTGAAGCCCAACTGGGGGCTCGATCCCAGAACCCTAAGATTATGACCTGAGCGGAAACCAAGACACTTAACTGACAGCCACCCAGGCGCCCCCAAAGGAATCTTTTTTTAAATAGTAGCATACTTGCTCATAATCAAGTAAAAATATTTATTATCCTACCCATTTTGCTCTTCCTGCTTTGCAGCAAAATAATACTAATCACTATTATAATAAGATTATACAATTAATAGATAGTTCTCTAAGTAGGATCCATTATGTTTGTATGTGTTTATATTTAGCAAAGCAACAAAATTAAAGGACAAAAATAAGTTGTAGGACTCAAGATGTAATACATGGATGAAGTTTTCTTAGACTTGTTGATTTCTGTCATTTACTGAGAAAGCAAGAGAAGGTAAGGAAACAAAAGATAAATAGTAGGTACAATGAATGAAAATAAATAGGACAATTTTTCATTTTTTTAAAGAACTTCCCCCTCTCCTTTATAAATGCATACTGGAGATAAAACAGAAAACTGCTATTTCTGGCAATACTGTTAAGAAGACAAATCTACATACCTTTAGTTTTCTTTACATGGCAGTTATTGGCAATTACCTTGTTAATTCTCTGACTTTGAAGGTTTCATCATGTAAAATAAGAAAAAGATTTATATGACCATACACAGAAAGGATATGAAAGGATATGAAAAAAAAATGTAATAATTTAAGAGAATATGTACAAATTTCTTTCATCCTCATAGAAAACCCCCATCCTCTCTTGGTGTCTACTTAGGTTTAAGAGATACCAAAAGAAGATAATTATTGAGTTTTATGAGAATTTCTGTTTTTTAGGTTTGCTATAACATCTTTATTCTGCACATACCTAAAATGCTACCCTTTGTATTATGTACTTCCACTAAAAGTGATAAAGAGATAAAGGTGTCCTTTATTTAAGTCTATACTACAGATTTCCAAGTGTTCCTGATAGTCCAACCCCTCTGTACTGGCCCTGATACACTTCTCACCAAGATTCATGGCAGGCCCCAGAATCACTCAGTAGGGATACCACCTAATGCTCTTTTTAAAGTAACTAGGAGCCCAACAGAGACCTAATATAAAGAAAGATCCTGCTCCCAGAGTTGCCTATTCTGTCACCCCTCCATTGTCTGTGGCTCCACTCCAACAGGACCACCATTCCTCCACATCAAAACACCTTGAGCCTCACCTCCGATAACTGCCTTAAAAATCAGTTCCAAGAAAAAGATCCAATTGGCGTTGATTAACTACTTTCCAGTAGATGATCAGCAAGGCTAATCCTGATCTTGTTTATATTAGATACAACCAGAATGCAAATCTCTCCTATCTAAGGATGTATACACACCTTACTCTACATCTCATCAGGCTTTGTTTGACACACCTGACTATGCCTTTCTTGAATCATCTTTTGTTTTTGCAGACACCATCCTCTCCAGACCCCCTTACCTCACTAATTACTCTTTAGAATCTGGAGTGGCTCAGCCCTCAGTTCTTGACATTCTCCTTTGCTCTCTCTAGTCACTCACTAGGTAATCTCAATCAATTTCACAATTTTATGGACCATATCATTAATAAACTGATGAATATCAAACTTGTATGTTCTGAACTTTACTCTTAGTTCAAGAGAGTTCATGTAGCTAACTCTCTAGACAACATCAGCACTTGGATGCCTAAGAATAAAACCATACTTAACATATCAAAAAAGTCCTGTATCTTCCTCAATCTCCCTCATCTCAGTAAAAGACACCACCATTCTTTCAGTTGTGTAAGGCAATAAACAACATCATTTTGCATTTTTCTCCTGCTCACACACCTGTATCTTTTTCATGATCAAGTCAGGTCAGCTCTATCTTCAAAATGTAAGCTGGATCTAACCTATACTTATCGCCTCCATGACTACAACCCTAATTCAAGCCACCAACATCTCTTGCAAGGACCACTGAACCAGTTTTTGACGTGGCCTCTTGTTTTACTGTCCACTCAACCCTTTGTGTCTGTCCCTATAGATTCTTACAATGCTAACATATCTATTCTCTGACTTACCTGTTGATCCCTTTACTCAGATTTGAAAAGTAAACAAACTTTTAAAAAAATTTTTAGGGGGAGTGTGTAGTGTCAGGAAGGAAACAAATCTTGCTTAATTTTACCACCTAATAGCTACCATTCCTTTTCCGTCCTCCTTTTCACTAGGCAATGTATCAAATGAAAAATTAACCATCTAGATGATGGTTTACTTCTCATGCATCATCAGTGCCCTCTTAGTCATGAAATATAATGTCCCTTTCTCAGTTTTCATTCTCCTTGTTCTCCCTATACTACTATTTTAAATGTGTTTCTTTTTCAATTTTCGTTCTCTTTTTCTTTCTCTCCTCTCTAATTTTGAGAATCATCATGCAGGTTCTTAATCTACTTCACTGATTATTTCTTTCCTCACTGCATACTTCTCCTTTTCTCAAAAAGAGTTATTAAAAATTACTCTACTTCCTTTACACATTAGACTTAATTCACACCTATGATTTCAACTGTCCCCATTTTTTTTATGTGATTAAGGAGGCCTGGAATTTGGAAAAGATCTCAGGATTAGGAATATGCACATATATCCCAATTTTCTATCTTTCAATCTATTAGCATCATTTTTATGTAACCATATTTGTTCAGATATAATAGGTTACCAAAAAAGTATATAAATCATTTTCCATAGCCAGACACCTATTCTAATCATTCTGCTCCTGCTTTCTATCTCTGGAACTGTTGCTATTAACTCAGGCTCCAGTTGTCTCTAATGATTACCTTTCTCTAATGTCCCATATCCAATCAGTGACTTTTCCATTTCAATGCCTCTTACAGCTTCCCATTTCTTTCCATTGATGCTTAGGCCCTTATCATTTCTCAACTGGATTACTTCGCTAGAATTATAATTGGTCTCTAGGTTTCGGACTCTTCTCTCCACTCTCCATCTTGCTTCCTATTGATAGATTAATCTTCCTAAAAGACCTACAACACATTTTCCACATGTGATTTCACTGTTCAAAAATCTTCAGTGAGCGAGAACACAGAAAAATGAAAATAGATCGCTTGCTTGGGAGAGGGACTCAGGAACAAGTTATTATTTTTCTTTTCTTTTTTAAATTCAACATTATTTTTATAAGGTTGTTTTGTATGATTAGTGTAATAAAATTAATTACCTAGAATTTAAAACTCAAGTGACCTCTACAATATGTTTCCAACATCCTTTTTGCACTTCCTATTAAACTGCTCCATGAAATAAAACGTCTACTCTCTCTATACACCCTGCATTTTCAAGCTATGAAAATTACATCCCTGAATTATTTTACAGTTAAATTCCACCACTGAAATTTCTTAATTATGGAAATAATTCCCTTTTATTCAGAACAAACTTAATTTCTTATAAGATCTAATCATTTGACCCTCAGCATTTAAGCTTTTTATTGGTATTTATGTTCTCATTTTTATTTGTATTTTTCCCCAAATTGAAAGAAAAACATATCCTTAAGAACAAGAACTGTTCCTCTCCTTTGAAATGGAGACCATAGAAACTTGAAAACACATAGTAACTTAAAAATATTTAATAAATATTTATTATTCCATTAAGTAAATGATCAAATGTTTTGAAGGCAACAAGGTATTTTCTCATGGAGTAACTTTGCTTTTGTTTTAAAATTAAAACCATAAGCAGAGAAGTGTTGTGTTTGGAAACTCTTCCCAAAAAGCCAGCATTATCCCAATTGTTCAATCTAGTATGAAGAGACTGAGAATAAATAGGACATATCCAGTACAGCAACTTACTGATTCAGTATAAATGAGATGCTCTTCTCTCATCCAACTGAATTAGAAGGTTCCCCTCAGCACCCAGCTCTCCAACTTTACCTAAAGGTGCAAGGAATACGAGCAACACTCTGACTGTCCCTTTTTTTGGGTTTGTCTTCATGTGCACCACTCAGAGACTAACATTCACTTGAATTGCTATCATTGTAGAGCGTGGATGGGAGAAATTCACTGGAGCCATCATTAATGCTTTTTTAATGAAATATTAAATTGCTGTGGCACAGAGTGTATGGAATGCGACAGCTTAACAGCAGCCTAAGGGGGGAAAAACTTGTAAACACATAAATATTTAGGACATCATTTCTCTTTTCCCTTCTTTTCCAATGAGACAACTAAGCTGGATCAAAGAAAGCAAATGAATATATCTACTTTCTTGGACAGATTAACTGATATTTTTACTACACATTTAATCCATGTTTCACTGCAGTAAGCAATTCAGGCGAAGATCTGATTACTCTATTTATCATTTGATACTCTTTACAAAAGCTGAAAATTACACTCATTCTAAATCTTATGTTAGCTGGCAGTAAACACAGCTCAGAGCTGGCCAAGGGGCTGCTTATAAGATGCTGGTAAATTACCAGAGGATGCAAAAATAGCTTTTCTGGCCTCTGCTGGCCACCCCTGGTGATGGCAAAAGAGAAAGGTGGCAATTCAACCACTACCTCAGCCACCAGTTGCTGCTTCTGTTAGTTTTCACCTGAGAAAAATCATAACTGGAACAATTATTTATTGAATAGATTTCCTATGTTCAAGCACATACTAAAGCTGGGGAAGTAGAGGTTTCAGCCGAGGAGTTATATAGCCATGACAACTAGAGCGACCACTGAATTCTTTCCAAAAAAAAAAAAAAAGTTGAGTCCAATTATGTAGGAAAGTATTTTCTTTATGGTTTTTAACTTAAACACAATGAATAACAAATTTAGAAAATACAGAAAATTTCTATTTAATTCTCTCTGTTTATGCTGACCTTGCAGTAGTAGATTACAAACTCCTAAGGAAAAGGTTCTTTTCAACCTTATTTCCTACCACTGCAACTCTTAAGTACATAAAAGAAGCTCAATACATTTTTAAATTCTACCATTACATTGTGATTCCAAATAAAATGCTACTGCGAGTCACAGATATTTGTGATGCTATTTGTTGGATGAACAAATGACATCTATATCTCAGAGCAATCATATTACTTCTCTATATTGTCAATCTCCATTTGTTACCTTCGACCAAAGATACCTATAACCAGGATTATTTCTTTCCACACTGCATAAAAGAGATGTCTGGCTTTGTGGCATCAATTGTTACTGCAGAATTTGGGGATATCTGGGATGGTGACTGGCTGATTTTCTGCTTCTGTTTCCCAGTGCTCTTATTTGCTTCAAATGAAACTTTCCCTCAAGATATCCTTCAAAAGTGCCATCTTCCTCCCCTCTTATGGTTTTTGCCATTGACATCTGTCTACTTTGACAGATGGTGTTTTAAACTGATTTTATTCAATGAATGGAACACATATTCTTCTGGGACCTGGACGCTGATCTTAATAAAGTAAGGCTTTTTTAAAACACCGAAGAAATGGCTCTACAGTGGTAGGCCTAAGTCCTATTATCCACTGAGAAGACTGTTATGTTGCCAGGGCTCTGAAAAGCTTCAGCTGGATTTACAAGTGGATCCATGATTGTGACTATTTTTTTTTATTTTATTTTATTATGTTATGTTAATCACCATACATTACATCATTAGTTTTTGATGTAGTGTTCCATGATTCATTGTTTGCATATAACACCCAGTGCTCCATTCAATACCTGCCCTCCTTAATACCCATCACCAGGCTAACCCATCCCCCCATCCCCCTCTCCTCTAGAACCCTCAGTTTGTTTCTCAGAGTCCATAGTCTCACATGGTTCGTCTCCCCCTCCGATTTCCCCCCTCATTTTTCCTTTCCTCCTATCTTCTTTTTTTTTTTTAACATATAATGTATTATTTATTTCAGAGGTACAGGTCTGTGATTCATCAGTCTTACACAATTCACAGTGCTCACCATAGTACATACCCTCCCCAACATCCATCACCCAGCCAGCCATCCCTCCTACCCCCCACCACTCCAGCAACCCTCAGTATGTTTCCTGACATTAAGAATTCCTCATATCAGTGAGATCATATGATACTTGTTTTTCTCTGATTGACTTATTTCGCTTAGCATAATACCCTCTAGTTCCATCCACGTCATTGCAAATGACAAGATTTCATGGTGTTTTTTTTTTTTTTGATGGCTGAATAATATTCCATTCTATATATACATATATATATATATATATATACCACATCTTCTGTATCTATTCATCTGTTGATGGACATCTTGGCTCTTTCCATAGTTTGGCTATTGTGGACATTGCTGCTATAAACATTGGGGTGCACGTACCCCTTCGGATCACTACATTTGTATCTTTGGGTAAGTACCCAGTAGTGCAATTGCTCGGTCATAAGGTAGCTCTATTTTGAACTTTTTGAGGCATCTCCATACTGTTTTCCAGAGTGGCTGCACCAACTTGCATTCCCACCAACAGTGTAGGAGGGTTCCCGTTCTTCTGCATACTCGCCAACATCTGTCATTTCCTGACTTATTAATTTTAGCCATTCTGACTGGTGTGAGGTGGTATCTCACTGAGGTTTTGATTTGGATTTCCCAGATGCCAAGCGATGCTGAGCACTTTTTCATGTGTCTGTTGGCCATTTGGATGTCTTCTTTGGATAAATGTCTGTTCATGTCTTCTGCCCATTTCTTGATTGGATTCTTTGTTCTTTGAGTGTTGAGTTTGATAAGTTCTTTATAGATTTTGGATACTAGCCCTTTATCTGATATGTCATTTGCAAATATCTTCTCCCATTCTGTCGGTTGTCTTTGGGTTTTGTTGACTGTTTCCTTGGCTGTGCAAAAGCATTTTATCTTGATGAAGTCCCAATAGTTCATTTTTGCCTTTGCTTCCCTGGCCTTTGGCAATGTTTCTAAGAAGTTGCTGTGGCTGAGGCCGAAGAGGTTGCTGCCTGTGTTCTCCTTTAGGATTTTGATGGACTCCTGTCTCACATTTAGGTCTTTCATCCATTTTGAGTCTATTTTTGTGTGTGGTGTAAGGAAATGGTCCAGTTTCATTCTTCTGTGTTTGGCTGTCCAATTTTCTCAACACCATTTGTTGAAGAGACTATCTTTTTTTCACTGGACATTCTTTCCTGCTTTGTCGAAGATTAGTTGACCATAGAGTTGAGGGTCCATTTCTGGGCTCTCTATTCTGTCCCATTGATCGATGTGTCTGTTTTTGTGCCAGTACCATACTGTCTTGATGATCACAGCTTTGTAATAGAGCTTGAAGTCCGGAATTGTGATGCCACCAGCTTTGCATTTCTTTTTCAACATTTCTCTGGCTATTCGGGGTTTTTCTGGTTCCATCAAATTTTAGGATTATTTGTTCCATTTCTTTGAAAAAAGTGGATGGTATTTTGATGGGGATTGCATTGAATGTGTAGATTGCTCTAGGTAACATTGACATCTTCACAATATTTGTTCTTCCAATCTGTGAGCGTGGAACGTTTTTCCATTTCTTTGTGTCTTCCTCAATTTCTTTCATGAGTATTTTATAGTTTTCTGAGTACAGATTCTTTGCCTCTTTGGTTAGATTTATTCCTAGGTATCTTATGGTTTTGGGTGCAGTTATAAATGGGATCGACTCCTTAATTTCTCTTCCTTCTGTCTTGTTGTTGGTGTATAGAAATGCAAGTGATTTCTGTGCATTGATTTTATATCCTGCCACTTTACTGAATTCCTATATGAGTTCTAGCAGTTTTGGGGTGGAGTCTTTTGGGTTTTCCACATAAAGTATCATACCATCTGCAAAGAGTGAGAGTTTGACTTCTTTGCTGATTCAGATGCCTTTTATTTCTTTTTGTTGTCTGATGGCTGTGGCTAGGACTTCTAATACTATGTCGAATTGCAGTGGTGATAGTGGACATCCCTGCCGTATTCCTTACCTTAGGGGGAAAACTTTCAGTTTTTCCCCATTGAGAATGATATTAGTTGTGGGTTTTTCATAGATGGCTTTTATGATATTGAGGTATGTACCCTCTATCGCTACACTCTGAAGAGTTTTAATCAAGAAAGGATGCTGTACTTTGTCAAATGCTTTTTCTGCATCTATTGAGAGGATCATATGATTCTTGTTCTTTCTTTTATTAATGTATTGTATCACATTGATTGATTTGCAGATGCTGAACCAACCTTGCAGCCTAGGGATAAATCCCACTTGGTCGTGGTGAATAATCCTTTTAATGTACTGTTGGATCCTATTGGCTAGTATTTTGGTGAGAATTTTTGCATCTGTGTTCATCAGGGATATTGGTCTGTATTTCTCCTTTTTAATGGGGTCTTTGTCTGATTTGGGGATCAAGGTAATGTGGCCTCATAAAAAGAGTTTGGAAGTTTTCCTTCCATTTCTATTTTTTGGAACAGTTTCAGAAGAAACAGTTCTTTAAATGTTTTTTAAATGTTTGGTAGAATTCCCCTGGGAAGCCATATGGCCCTGGGCTCTTGTTTCTGGGGAGATTTTTGATGACTGCTTCAATTTCCTTAGTGGTTATAGGTCTGTTCAGGTTTTCTATTTCTTCCTGGTTCAGTTTTGGTAGTTTAAAAGTCTCTAGGAATGCATCCATTTCTTCCAGGTTATCTAATTTGCTGGCATCGAGTTGCTCATATTATGTTCTTATAGTTGTTTGTATTTCTTTGGTGTTGGTTGTGATCTCTCCTCTTTCATTCATGATTTTATTTATTTGTGTCCTTTCTCTTTTCTTTTTGATAAGTCTGGCCAGGGGTTTATCAATCTTATTAATTCTTTCAAAGAACCAGCTCCTAGTTTCATTGATCTGTTCTACTGTTCTTTTGGTTTCTATTTCATTGATATCTGCTCTGATCTTTATTATTTCTCTTTTTCTGCTGGGTTTAGGCTTTATTTGCTGTTCTTTCTCCAGCTCCTTTAGGTGTAGGGTTAGGTTGTGTAGTTGAGACCCCTCTCGTTTCTTGAGAAAGGCTTGTATTGCTATATACTTTCCTCTTAGGACTGCCTTTGCTGCATCCCAAAGATTTTGGACAGTTGTGTTTTCATTTTCATTGATTTCCATGAATTTTTTTTAATTCTTCTTTAATTTCCTGGTTGACCCATTCATTCTTTAGTAGGATGCTATTTCGCCTCCATGTATTTGAGTTCTTTCTGACTTTCCTCTTGTGATTGAGTTCTAGTTTCAAAACATTGTGGTCTGAAAATATGCAGGGAATGATCCCAATCTTTTGGTACCGGTTGAGACCTGATTTATGACCCAGGATGTGATCTATTCTGGAGAATGTTCCATGGGCACTAGAGAAGAATGTGTATTCTGTTGCTTTGGGATGGAATGTTCTGAATATGTCTGTGAAGTCCATTTGGTCCAGTTGTCATTTCAAATCTTTATTTCCCTTGTTGATCTTTTACTTAGATGATCTGTCCATTTCAGTGAGGGGGGTTTTAAAGTCCCCTACTATTATTGTATTGTTGTTGATGTGTTTCTTTGATTTTGTTATTAATTGGCTTATATAATTGGTTGCTCCCATGTTAGGGGCATAGATATTTACAATTGTTAGATCTTCTTGTTGGATAGACCCTTTAAGTATGATATAGTTTCCTTCCTCATCTCTTATTATAGTCTTTGGTTTAAAATCTAATTTGTCTGATATAAGGATTGCCACCCCAGCTTTCTTTTGGTGTCCATTAGCATGGTAAATGGTTCTCTACCTTCTCACTTTCAATCTCCCAGGGGAGGAAGAGGAGTCTCCCCGGATCTGCCGCTTGTTGGGTCCCTGCTCGAAGAGTAGTGGCCCAACTGTGCCAGAGATCACAGTTTATGGCAACCCCAAGCTGAGAGCCCACTTCTTGGCGCTCTCTTTGCAGCTGGCTTCCCCACTCCGATCCCTGGGAGTTCTGCCACACTCAGGCACCCCCGGTCTTTCTGTGACCCTGAGGGTCCTGAGACCACATTGTCCCAGTGAGGGTTCCACCCCCTGCTTAACCACTGGAGCAACATCCCTCAGAAGGGCAGACTTCTGGAAGTTCTGATTTTGTGCCCTGCTGCTGTATCACTTGCCGGTAGCCAGCTGAGGGAGGCTCCCTCCCCCCACAGTCTATCTTCCAGAATATCACCTCAGATTGACTTCTCCACACATTCTACCTTCCAGAAAATGGTCACTTTTCTGTTCAGAGAGTTGCTGCTATTCTTTTCTTCAATCTCCTATTGAGTTTGTAGGTGTTCAGAATGGTTTGATCCCTATCTAGTTGAATTCCTGGGACCAGATGAAATTTAAGTCTCCTACTCCTCCGCCATCTTGCTCCTCCTCCTCCATGACTATTGATTTTTATCCGTTGTTTAATTTCCTATATCTTTCCAAAACTAGATTCTATGAAACTGAAGTAAAGATAGTTACAAAAACGTACATCCATTTCCCACTGGATTTGCTAAATGTTGGCCTCAAATTTATCACTGATCTTCTAACCATCCAATGCAAATAGGGAAATGAAATTTATAGTATTTATAAGAAAAAGAATATATTTTCTTGGGAGGAGCAAGATATCCCTGTACAGTGTCCTGAGAATATGTCTCCCGTGGGTTTTTATAAATGGATCCTTGTAACCTCAAACACTGGTTGAACCCTGAAAATATAAATTATGTACCCATATGCTTCCCAAAGTTCATGTGGTCTCAGAGTAAATTTCAGTCCCATTATTTGGTAAAGTCCATTTTGGCATTGGCATTTTTGGCTTTGTAGTCCCTCCTTCATCAATTATGATACTATTTGGCAGGGTACTGTTTGTTCTCAGTTTCAGTCCAAATTAGGGCAGAGCCTTTTTTTTGTTATTTCACTGCCATATTACCAGCACCAAATCAGTACCTGGCACATAGTCAGCTCATTAACATTTGTCGAATAAGCAAATAAAACGTGTAACTTAGAGCAATCATATAACTTTTTTATATAGGAATCTCCATTTGTTACCTTTACCCAAATATTTTTAAATCCCAGGATTATTTCTTCCCTGAAGAAGTCTTTGACTCTTTCCAATTTTCACATAATAGCAGTATCTTCCAGATTTCTATTCCTTATGAAAATGAAATTATTTTCAGTATTTTATCTTATTTTTCAACATGCTGTAAAAAAGCAGACTCTTGTATTGTCAGATTTTAGGCCTCAGTGTTTGGGGTAGGGGGGAATGCATAGGCAAATAAATCAAAGGAATTCAAATCTGTGTGATCTGGAAAAAATGTGTAACATCTATGCTATGTTCATAACAATTTATTACAAAACACATTTAAACAACTTTAAACAATAACTATAATGCAGACTCTACAGAAGTAGATGAAACTTATTAACAACTTTAATCCTACTGAGTATATCAGTAAGAATTCAGCAATCCAGAACTTGCTCTACATGTATGTACCCTCTGAAATTTAGAGATTAAAAATTTTCAGATGCTAGAATTACCTTGAGATTTAATCCTGAATCTAGTCAATTAAAAGTTGCAATGACCTAATTTGCTTTCCCATCACAAAAGCTATAAGATTCTGGGGCACCTGGGTGGCCCAGTTGGTTGAGTGTCCGACTCTTAATTTTGGCTCAGGGTCATGAGATCAAGCCCCACGTCAGCTCTGCACTGGGCATGGAGTCTGCTTGGGATTCTCTCTCTCCCTCTGCTGCCCCTCTCCCCCCAAAAAGCTGTAAAATCTACTGTGCTCAAGCAGGGTTTTCCCACCTAAATTTTAGAGGAAAAAAAACTTTAAATTTTAAGTGCAAAGACAAAAATGGGGCACATATTCATCCACAATGTTCCTTAACCCTTTTAATAATCCCATTTCGAACTGTAATCACTTTCGATCTATACTGTAGCAAAAATCTTCTATCTAAATTTGACCCTTACTTATCTTTCTCTCTCTCCTACTCCAATTGATCAAGCTCAGTTCAATACTAGCTGAAGAATATCAATTATTAAGAGTGGATGGGCTGGGACTTTACCAGAGTAGATCTCACTGGACACAGTATTACTCCTACAGTGGCCCTGTCTAAACATTCTTTAGTGTTCCTGTCTCAAAAAACTCATTTCTGGTGAAGGCTAAAGAGAAATAATTCTCATATTCCAGCTCTAGATTTTCTATCTGGATAGCTTTATTGAACTTATTTAATTTATAAAAAAAAAAAAAAAAAACACCTCTGGTTGCCAGCTGGCAGCCATAAATTTCAAATAACAGCTCAAATCACTACAATGTAATCTATTTTGTGATTCATCATTCAACTGTCCTTACTCATCATATTGCATTTTATAAAATTCTGTGTATTCTTCCTAGACATGTATTAGAGTGATTATAAATAAATTAAACATTATTAACCCAAGACTGTAACTGGCTACTATCTGATGCTGCTTAGTGACTTAATTATGTTAGACAGACTAAATTGTCTCAAATGAACCTTCACAAAGGTCCTTAATAAGATAAAACAGTGATTTTATTTTGTGTTATCTACCTTCTGCCAGAAGGTTCTCTAGGGACTTCTGCAGATTTCTTTTCTTTCCTATTAGCTAGAAAGCACAATCTAGTAAGCCTGTGAACCTTGCAGGAGCTTACACTGAAAATATTTCTCACTCTTTGACAAGCACTATGGTAAGATTTGGGGCTGCTGTGTAAGCAGCAAGATTTAGTGGTTTTCTCTTAAGGGAGCTGGTTACTAAAGTGACTTAGAATGCCTTAGTAAAGAAAGAAAGGAAGAACTTCCACATTGATAGTGTGTGGAGGGGATAACTTTGTATAAAATTTTGAGCCAAGCAGATATTTGAAATAGAGAGGAAATTTCCAAAGTAGAATTTAAAATGTCAGCAGATTCATAGAGGAACTGCCTCAGACAGCAGGCTATAAAAGACATTAAATGTTAAATAAGGGGTTACGTTGTTCCTTCAGTTTGCTTTGTGCAATACCAGAAGTTCATGAGTGAGGGTAGGCAATTCATCTATTATTTTTAAGACAGAGCATATTAGCCATGACTTCACTCAGAAAGAGGCCCCTCACCCATGAGAGGTGCACAAAGTATTTCTCATTCCCACAGCACTTTTGACAGGCAGGTCAAACACATGAGAAAGGATAATGGCATAATAAAGTTACTATACTTCTGAGCAAGATGTGCAATGTAGCAGTCAAAGTGTGGGTCTTTTGGGAAAGTAGAACAGCCTGGGACAGTGGAAGGTTTCTAGACTAGTTGTTGCTATTCTTAGTCTTCTCTCAGTATGAAATCCATGCTCAGTGAAGACAGGTCATTGTATAGAATTATTTATTTCTCTTTCCCCTGCACATTCCCGAAAAGAAAACACCACATGCACACCAAAAATATAGAACTCCCATATTTAGAAACTCTACAATTTCCAACAGTCCTTACTTAGAGTACCAAATCACAATTGGGATTTTCCAGATGTTTTATAGTCCTTTTGTTTCTGAGTATCATCCCCTTGTGTAGAGCACAATGACGCTGACAACAAAAACTGGAAATAAGAATAAAAGTTCCATTTACTGTCATTGAAAATTTTCAGTCCTTGCAATGCATACCTAAGCTTCTATCAGGTAGATAGATACCTTTCGAGACTAAGTATCTAAATTCTATCTTGAGCTTTATAATTTTGATTGGTCGACACTGTCAAACATAAAGAGCATATTAGAACTAAAAGCATTGAAAAATTAGCCAAATAAGTAGCGTCAGTGTAAGCCCCACATTTTGTATGTTTAACTTAGAGAAAGGAAAAAACATAAATATGGTTTGTTCCACACAGTTGAAGTAGGAAGACACAAACGAGGAAGTAAAGAGCTTCTTTCCAGCCAACTAGAAAAAGCATTAACAAAGAGCTCACCAAACTTTAACCACTATTAGTGCTCAGAAAAGGCCTAGTAGGGATTCATAATTAGGCCCTTGGGGGAAATATAAGAAAGAAAAATAAAGTTGAGACAGTATAAAGGTAAGTTAATTTTCAAAAAGTATATTGTCAGAAAGCAACAGGAAGTACTTTTGTTTCAAAACGTGAACTCTCTAGGAGTCGTCCCTGATGCAGAATCTTTGAGCACCCCAATGTAAAAGACAATGAGCCTTGAAAAAGAACTCTTGTCACCTCAAAAACTAGAACCAACAATCAATTTACAGCAATAATCTGAAAGGAATTTATGCCAAGATGTGATAAATTGGACTGGGCATCAATCATCCTGTTTGCCAAGAACTGAGCAAAGTTGCCAGCCAAAATCAATGTTAGAAGGACATTTTCTTGTGTATTCCCAATATTTCCCAAGCAGACAAATGCAAAAGCTGTAAATAAAACCAGTCATCTCTTTCACTGCTTTCAAACAACTTGAGAACTGGTCACCTAACCTCTTCTATAATTACTTTTATGTTCTATTTCTATATCCACTCTGAAGTGGGTTCTCCCAGAAAAGTGGTAAGAAAGTATACAGAGGAAGGGCAATGAAGTACAGACCATTCTGCAAAAGTGTAGATACCAAACATAAAACTTTTAAATGGAATGACAGAGGAATGAGAGCTAGAAAGCACAGTGCCATCAGTGTGTTTTAGAGATTATAGTTTTTCATGTACCTTTCCTCATGTAAGTGTCATAAAACCAGTCAAAAGAGATAGATTTGATAGTACATGAGTCTAATATAACTGTAACAGATGAACATGGTCTTAGGTTGGACTAACAGCAATGCATATTAACGTGTGTTCCTGATATTTTTCTACCAACGAAGTGGATTCAATTCTTCCCCAGGTGAACTGAAAACAAGATTAAGTATTTGGACTTTTGGCAAACTTTTGGTCTAGAGAGCCCTTTCTTCCTTAGATAATAAAATAACAGAAAATAGCAATACCAGAAAAATAATAATGATAAAACTCCTGAATAAACACTGAAAGATAAGGTGAATTTTAGTTCTTTCAAAATTCTGTTTGCAATCATCAAAATTTGTGGGTTTGTGATGCAAAAATAAAGCAAGTGTCAGGCTTTGTATGGGAAATTCCTCACATAGAATTGTATTGATTTTTCTTCCATTGGAAAAGAGAAAGCAATACAAACAAGCAGATGTTAGAAAGTTAAGTGTGCTTAGACCTAAATGTTTCACAAAGCAAAGATATCCTTGTACATGTCAACATCAACCAGGCAGAAGATTCTGGTTTATTAAATCTCTCTCCCTAAAGAAGACTTTGTTGGAAGTTGAGGTAATTGTAAATGCAACTCCACTACTCTAATAGGTTCTTAAGAAAAAAATAATAAACCAAAGAAGATTAGACCCTCTTACACTAACTACTATCTATACCCTGGCACTTCCCAACATACACACTCTCCAATTTTTTCACTTTTTATTAAATAACTGCACCACCATAGACATTTATTTTGTTTTTATGTTTTTGAATATTTAATCTGATTGATTCATAAAGATAAATGGGGAGAATTTAAAAAGGCCAACTGAAATTAGCCCAGGAGCTGTTTGCCTATTGTAGGCCATGTGTGTTGAAAATAAATTCTTTATTCTTTAAATCTTTAATTTGTTAGAATATCTCACATCATAAACACTGTATTTTAACATATTCAAATCTGATGATCTTTCCCATCAAGATTTCACCTTTATTGGTAAGCTTATTTTTTCTTAATCAGTGATACTATATTGAACAATTATTAGACAATGTGGATGAATTAAAAAATAAGTATTAGCAACCCTTGGAAAATGCTATATAACTAACATATTTTACTGTTAATTGCTAAATACAGGGAATAATCAAGCATTTTATCTGTCTTTTCTATAAAACTTTATCTCAAAGTAACCAAATTGCTGCTATGGGAAAATGTCTTTCATGAAAGATTTATGGAATTAGAATATTACTATTTTTGCAACCCTTAATTGAATAATGGATCTAGGCAATGATGATCAATAGGTGATAACAACAAGAAGAAAATATATTTTGTACTTCTATTAGAAGCACACCATGCTATCTACAAAGTAGTATTGACAAAAAAACAAAAACAAAAACAAAAACAGAACTTGAATCTAATCCAGCTCTATCTTCAACTAAGAATCTGCAGGAAATAACAATTAAGAGAATATGTTAAATGAAAACTATACAAGAAAAAAATGACCCAATTTCTTCAATAATTAAAGTATAAGGAAAAATAAGAGGTATTAAAGATCAATGAGATATATTAAGCAAATACAATAAATGGATTTTATTCATCCCTGATTTAAACAAATACACTATTAAAAGTATTAGATAGCTGAGTAAATATGAACACTGGATATTTAATGACATTGATAATTACATGAGATTCACTACACTAAATTCTTTCTACATTTGTTTATGCTTAAAATTTTCCATAATAAAATAAAGAAAGCAAACTAGTTCCTGTGCTATAGAAACTGTTACAAACAGATGGATGCACTTTTAAGTGAAAGCATTTCAATTTGTTTTGTAAAGCTAGTAAAATACAAACCAAAAACACAAAACTGTCTCAGCACCAAATTACTGATGTGCATTTTCTTACCTCCCACTAATAAGACTCTTTGCCAATAACTGCTTCCAAGAACATTCTAGGCAGAAAGAACAGACAGTTCAAAGGTCCCGAGGCAGGAATTAGTCTTGATTAGGGAATAGCAAGAAGACCAGTATGTCCAGAGCAGATTGTTCAAGAGGCAAAGTGATTGGAAATGAGGTTTGAGAGGAAGCACAGAACTTGAAGGCTTCTTTGGCATGAACAGAGTTTTTATCTCTAAGTACAAACAGAAGCCATCAGACAGTTCTGAGCATGCAAGTGACATGATTTTATTTAAGACTGCTTGGGCTATCATGCAAGGAACTGATCAGCAGGGAGCAAAAAGAGTAGAAGAGGGGAAAAGGTTTCAAGTTTTCTTCATTAAACCAGGCTAGAACTGATGATGACTTGGTTTAACATGGTAGCTGTGGGTGGTAGGCAGAAAAGGTTGGATTCAGGATATATTTTGAAGAAAGTACCAAAAAGATGATGAATTGATCTGGAACGTGAGAGTAAAAGAAGAGTCAAGAATGACTTTAAGGTTTTTATCCCGAACAACTGAATGAAAAGTATTGCCAGTTAATGAGCTTTTGGAGTCCGTGAGGAGATCATGTGTCCAAGGAGATGCTGAGTTCAATTTCCAGTATCTTTTAGGAAACCAACAGAAAAGGCAAGCAAGCAGGTGGATATACAAGTCTGAACCGTGAGTGAAGGAGCCTGGACTTGAGATATAAATCTGAAAATCATGGAAGGTGTTGTATTACATTAAAAGAGTTTGAAAATTTGATGAGTTGTGGGAGACTATGAAAGAATTTTAAGCAGGGAGGAGATAAGCCAACAATTCTAATTATGGCAACCCTGCCTCAGAACCCCTTGGTTTCTGGAGTGTGGGGAATAAGCAGCCTATGTAAGGATCCAAAGTATCCCTATCCTCCTGATATAATTAGTTAATACAAATAGGTTTTGAAATAATAAATCAAAAAAGACCTAAGTCAATAGAACAATGTATTATTTTTATCGGTAAGAAGAATCAATATTAGCAAGATGACAGTTTTCCCCAAAATAACTTGTAGACTGAATGCAACTCTCATCAAAATTCCAACAGTCATTTTCATAGAAATCAACAATGTTGATGTAAAATTCATACACAAGAGTAAAAGACAATTCTGAATAATATGTAGGGGGCACTCACTCCGCCAGATACCAAGAACTGCTATAAAATTATGGCAATCTAAAGTTTGGATATTGGGGCAAAGAGGGCTAAATATATCGAGAAACATAAGAGAGAGCTTAGAAATGAGGAATATCAAACCAATAGGTGAAATATGGGCTATTTCATAAATTTTATAAATCAAGTGGCTAGATCTATCAGCTAATAATTGCATGGTGGGCGTTACATAGCAGGCACTGTTATTTCTTATCTAGTATTTATTTAATCTCTTCAATAATTTATGAGGTAAAGGCTATTATAAATCACATTTCATTGATGATGAAACTATGGCACAGAGAAGTTACGTAACTTGGACAAAGACACACTGCTAATAAGTGGCAGTTAACATATCCATGTAGTAAAAGATAATGTTAAATCCCACTTCACACAAAAGAAAAATAAACTTTACATGGATTAAAGATCCAAAAATGAAGAGCACTACCATACATTTCAGAAGGAAATATTTTGTTTAATATATAATTTCCTAGCCAGAATAGAAAAGGCACTGATTATAAAGGAAAAGAGGGATATACTTGATGACATTTAACATAAAAGCTTCTACACACCTAAACCAAAATAAATGCACCAAATACACCATTAACAAAATAAAAAGGCAACCAGACTGAGAGAGGATATTTATAATCAAGGCTGATCTTCAGCCAGTATGCACTGGGAAAGTCAGAGCTATATTTGAAATAATTCAGCACTAGTTATGATTAATAGCAATTGCTCTGAGCTTCCCTAAGACTGCTTCTCCTAGGCTTCCCAGCTCCTTCTGGAGCTCCCAGACTTCTGCATAATCTAGAAGAGAGCCTTAACTGGTGTTTATTATTTTGCATTAGCAAACTGGTGTTCATTATTTTGATTATCACCTTAGCTTTTAACTCATGTAACCAATAAAGGGAGAGAAAATTATAGAGAGTAACTGTATCTATGATATTAAATCAAAAAATATATATTGGTATGAAGTCAATGTCAAAACATTAACATGCTGAGTACATGGCTGTTTACTATGTTAGTTTTTGTATGTTTAAAATATTTTTAATTAAAAATAAGGATTTAACAAGAAATGAGAATTACATACTATATACCAAAAATAATAAGACCCTAGAATCACATTGGAGGGCTCAACGTCCAAAAAGTAACAAGCCATATAGTCATGTAATATCTAAAATTTCCTACAAACTAAAGCCCTAGTGTTATGGAAAATGACTTCTCTGTTATTTCATCCATTGTATCAAGGAATATCAATCACCTTCTCCCTGCACAAACCCTTTTACTCCTTGATCCATGAGTGTATTTACATTGCCTCGGTTCTGTGTCTGGCTCATGCTATCTACCAACTCTTTATTCACCTTTATTCTTAGCCACAGCAATCAGATAACAAAAAGAAATAAAATTGGAGGGGAGACGAACCATGAAAGACTACGGACTCTCAGAAACAAACTGAGGGTTCTGGGGGAGGGGGGGATGGGTTAGCCTGGTGACGGGTATTAAAGAGGGCACATATTGAATGGAGCACTGGGTGTTATATGCAAACAATGAATCATGGAACACTACATCAAAAACTAATGATGTAATGTATGGTGATTAACATAACATAATAAAATAAAATTTTAAAAAAGAAAAATAAAAAGAAATAAAAGACATTCAAATTGGTAAAGAAGAAGTAAAACTTTCTATTTGCAGATGACATGATATTATTTATAGAAAACCCTAGAAACTCCACCAAAAAACTACTAGAACTGATCAATGAATTCAGTAAAGTCACAGGATACAAAATCAATGTGCAGGAATCTGTTGCATTTCTATATACTAATAATGAAGCAGCAGAAAGAGAAATTAAGAAAACAATCCCATTTACAATTGCACCAAAAATAATAAGATATCTTATGTAAGGTTTAAGATGGTGAAGTTACACAGTAAAAATTTTAAGCTACAAAAAATAGTTTTCATTTGGCTCTTCTCGTGTTTTTCAACTAAAAATTTCACAGATATTTTTCTCTTTTTTATTTTTAAGATTTTATTTATTTATTTGACAGAGAGAGCAAGAGAGGGAACACAAGCAGGGGGAGTAGGACAGGGAGAAGCAGGCTTCCTGCCGAGCAGGGAGCCCAATGCGGGACTCGATCCCAGGACCCTGGGATCATGACCTGAGCCGAAGGCAGATGCTTAATGACTGAGCCACCCAGGCAACCCGATATTTTTCATTTTAAATTACCCTGGCACTTTTAAGTTTTAACTGTTTCATTTAATGTTAGAAATGGACAAGTGGCTTTGGGCATATGTTAAATGGTTAGAAATTTGACAGTTATATATAGACTTTAAAGAACGATGCCATTCTGCAGTATGAGTAATTCCTCTTATGGAATCTCACTTTTGAAGTCTGAACTAGTTTCTACAATTTAAGTTTGCATTACTCCTGTGAGGTTTTATCACTAACTTTAGTAAATGCTATTTTAGTAACAGAGCTTTTAACTCCTCTAAAATCAATACTCACATTCAACTGGAGCAGATTTTTTTTTTTTTTTTGGTTTTTGGTTTTTGGTTTTGGGGTTCTTTATTTTTTTTTTTTTCAGTAACAGTGGCTTTAACTATTCAGCATTCAATTTTGTGACTTATGCACAGCTTCCTACTTCACCTGACACAAAAAGAAAGCCAAAATGTTAAAAATCAGACTGCTCAGGACTTTGAAGACACAAGCAGTTTCCTTCTTTCTAGACAAAAAGGACCCACAGCACAATAGCCTTGCATCGTGTACTGCCTGATGATCTACAAGTTAGCCACATGGTAGGAACCAACTGTCTGAAAGAAACTAAGGACACATACTGACTGATTTATCCTGAGGTATTTATTGCCAATTACAGCACTTCTTTTAAAACTTGTGATGCTGGACGATGTTATTATTTCCTATATAAATAGGACATTTATAAATGGCAATTTAAGCACTGAAAAAAAAAAGAGTTGTAGTAAAACTGTAATAGTCAACTCTCATTTACATGTTCCAATGGAGAAATTAAGGAATGCATTCACAGATGTTTTAAATTAGCATAACATTTAAATATCAATCATATTTAACTGCAGTTCCTGAATTAATATCTTTATATTAAATATCTTTGTGCATTAAATAGACATCCATATCCACTATGAAGACTAACGTAAGCATGATTTTATATTCCAAAAACACATATCAATTGACAGAAGGGAAGGTGGTCCACATACCATCTGTTCCTTGACAGGAGGCTGGTAACTTGTATCTAAAATTTGCTACAAAGACAACTGAAAGTTAACTCTAAGTATGGAATTTATTACCTCAAATTTAGGTACACGGAAATAAGAATGCAACCTATTTTAAATTGTAGCTTGTTTAATGTGTGTGTGTGTGTGTGTGTGTATACATACACATACACTTTTTTTTTTTAAGATTTTATTTATTTATTTGAGAGAGAGAGAACGAGAGACAGAGAGCAGGAGAGGGAGGAGGGTCAGAAGGAGGAGAAGCAGACTCCCCGCCGAGCAGGGAGCCCGATGCGGCACTCGATCCCGGGACTCCAGGATCATGACCTGAGCCGAAGGCAGACGCTTAACCATCTGAGCCACCCAGGCGCCCCCACATACACTTATTTATTATATGTCCTACAGTAAATCAGGTAGAGAGCTGCCAGAACTGCCTGGTGAAGGGTGGGCGTGCTAGAATACATTCAAACATACCACCAGAAAAACCACCAGTTGACTATGTTCCTTTTGAAGTTCCAGAGGTTGCTTTACTCAAACAATAAGCAATCAGTTACTGAGGGTGGCATTGGCACCGGTGAGAAGCTCCCCTGTGGCTGTCCCCTGCAGACTGTGATTGACAATACGGAAGGCTATGATGGAACTGAGCTACTTAATATGATTGGTAATGACAGGATGCTGGAATAGCAGTGGGCTCTGGGAGGCAGGTAACCATTAGAGGCAAGTGGACTTAATGACCATAAAGGAAGCAAATTCAGAATGGTAATTTGTGAGCTACACTCACATAAATCCTTGGCCATGGCTAATAAACAATGGTGTTTCTAAGGGGTCCCTGAATAAGTAATAGTTTGGGTTACTGTTCCATAATAGGGGACGGAGATGAGAATGCCTGGATCTGAGAAGATTAACTGGGGTGACTTTTGTTGTTCCTACAACCAATGTTAACTCTAAACAGACATTTATAGCCACCGCAACCTGAGAGAAATGGTAATTGGGAGCTTAGATTGATCATGTTAATCCAACCAAGAAAGTAAATCTAGAACAGCAGAGTGCTTTCCAAGACTGAGGGTACATCAGGTGACAGGGAAAGAAGAAAACAATTATCCATGGCAGCTTCAGTACCTACTGCTGCAGGATGACTAGTTTTTCCCCATGAATCCTCTAGTTCTAAGGTTTGTTTGGTTGGTTGGTTGCAAACAGCACCTTGAAGAAATAATCACAAGTTGTAGTAAACTCAGTGTAAGATGTGGGTAGATTGGGTGGTATAAGGAGTGACCTGGAAGGGACATAAGGCTCCACTTAACCTGAGACCTGAACACAGTCAGTGTGCTACAGACAAATCCCAGCTTAGTGTCCCGATCTCCGTGATGAAAGCCTATTTACAAAAGTGTGGGAGGTTGCTTTGCCCAGTTGCAAAGGCTGGATATGCCAAGGAATTAAGCATCACTGGAAATAGCTCTCAACAAATGACTCTTAGGAATTGATAATGAATGTCTAATCATCATCACCACTCAGGTAGAATAATTCCTTTTCTTTAAAAAAAAAAAAAAGGCTTTACTGAGATGTAATTCTTATACCTATTTAACATAGAGAGATATAATTTGCCTATTTACAGTGCACAATTTAAAAGGTATAATTCAATGATTTTTTATTATATTCACAGATATGTACAACCATTACCTCAATCAACTTTAGAACATTTTCATCACCACAAAAAGAAACACTGTACTGGTTAGCTATCATACCCCTAGGCCCCCATCCCTATCCCAGTCCTAAGAAACCACTCATTTTCGTTCTGTCTGTATAGATTTGCCTATTTCTGGACATTTTGTGTAAATGGAATCATATAACATGTGGTCTTTGTGATTGGCTTAATATTTAGCATAATGTTTTCAAGGTTCGTCCATGCCATTACATAGCATGTCTCGGTGCTTCATTCCTTTTTACAGGTGAATAATAGTTGTTTGTCGGCCATTTTACCTTTTGTCTCTATGAGTCTCATGGCTCTTTGTTCCTCTATTCCTCCTTTATTGCTTTATTTTGCATTAAGTGAATAATTTCTGGAGTAGCATTTAAATTTTTTAATAATATTTTCACTACCTTTTTTGAATTATTTCCTTAGTAGTTGCTCTGTGCCTTTCATTATACAACTTACTTTATCAAAATCAGCTTCAGATTTGTGCTAATATAATTCCAGTGAATTATAAAAATGTTACTCCTACATGGCTCTATTCCCTTTTCCCCTTTTTGTGGTACTATTGTCACACATGTTACATCTATAAATAATGCAAAACCAACAATGCAAAGTTATTAATTTATATAACTTTATGTCTTTTAAAGAAGCTGAGAGAAAAGAGAACGAACATATATTTATAGCTTTCATTATACTAACTTTCTTATAATTTTTTCATTTGTTCTTGTGGATTGAAGTTATCCTCTGGCAACTTCTCTTCACTACTACATCCAAGTCTGATTTACTAGGATTATCTCATTCATTCTTGCAATACGTTAATGCATTCAATCAGACTATGATCAAGTCTTCTAGAACTGGGAACTATTTTTCCTCTTTTAGATGCCCTTCTAGCTCTGCACTTGATTCTTCAGCATTGATTTTAAAGTTTAACTCTATAGGCTAATTTACTTATAATTTTCGTATGCAGTAGATGCTAAATACTAAAGATACGATGAAAAAGACACAAGATGCTGGAGAGGTTCTAAAAAGGGAGAGTATATTCATTTAGATATGGATAAAAAAAAAACTCCATAAAGGAGATAGATTTATATTTCAGAATGGACCTTGAATGATTGGCAAAGAATAAAAAGGGGGAAAAAAAAGTTAAAGGGGTGTTTTTATAAAAATATGAGGAAAGCACAAAATAAGCTTCAAAAATTACTAGAAGTTTAGCAAGATAGACAGCATAAAGTCTAAAGAGAAAAGTCAGAGATGGTGTAGAACACATGAGGGAAGGCCTTGAAGAGGGGTGTACTTAATTTGATAGACAATAAAGGATTACAAAAAAAATAGTAATTTAGGAATTTGTCTGATTTGAGTTATGTGTTAACAAATGTTATCCAGAATCACGTAGTTCCATCTCCATTCTTAGCAATGCCTAGTATGTCATTGTGGCTACCAGCTGCCAAGTTAAGCATGGAGCCTTTCATTATAGTCATCTTGGAAACTGTGTCCCCTTTTCATTTCATAATACCCCAAAACTAATTATGATACTGGACAGTATGTTTCCAGATACTATCATCTTCCCATATTGTTTCCACATAATGCTTATTCAGTCCTGAAAGCATGCCTGCCTACCTTCTGTGAAGTGCTTGTCTTCCTTTTGCTATTCAGTTTCCAGTTTAGAACTTGTTCCAGTTTAGAACTCTGGTATTGTCTTTCTGCTTGGATGAGAATCTTTGTGCAGCTGCTTTAAAAAATATGTTGATACCTAACGGAGAGACTACATTCTCAAACTTCATTATCAGAGATATTACCACCAAATTTGACTTGAAAGACAGGATGCAGGTGTCCACAAATGTAACACTCCAACTTTTGATAAAAATTTCAGATTTAATTTACCCCTGCCTCTCTATGAGAAATTCATTTATGCAGTTTTTATACACAGTTGGCCCTTGAACAACACTGGCATTAGGGGTGCCGAATCCCGTGCAGTTGAAATCCGCATATAGCTTTTGACTCCCCCCAGATTTAACTACTATTAGCCTACTGTTGACCAGAAGCCTTACTGATAACATACGCAATTAATTTATATTTTGTATGTTATCTGTATTATACACTACACTCTTACAATAAATTAACCTAGAGAAAAGAAAATGATATTAATAAAATCATAAGGAAAAGAAAATATATTTACAGTGCTGTACTATATTTATTGCAAAAAAGTCTGCATATAAGTGGACCTGTGCAGTTCAAACCCATGTTGTTTAAGGGTCAGTTATTATTCATCCTCACAATACTCTGGCAAATAACACAGGCCAATATATGTATTAAAGGTAGCCCTTATCATGTATTATAACTTTGGATATAAAGTCTGGGATATACATCCATGTGAAATTGTAGAAAGCACTCTGTACCTAGTCTTCTTAGCATTTATCATGGCTTATAACCCATGATGATACAACTACATAAAATTTCTGACTCAGAAGCTTTACTGAATATTGAGAGTAACACCACTGATACACAGCAAAACTTGTGAAAAGAAATCTGCTTGTTGCAAATGTCCCCCTAAAAACTCACTCAACAATGTAACTGATCTAATCTCTGTTCTCATTCTTCTCTGCCTAAAACAGTCTTAATTCTACCTCTGGCTAATAACCAATCCTTCTCATTTCTTACTCAATTATCCTGCTGACTCTTTATTATACAGAGAAATCTGGTATTTTCTGGCAGCACAAATAAAACCTCTTCTAAGAAATATAGGGTCCAGGATAGTGGGAAAGGTTATAAACTCTTCAATAATTTCTAGTGTATTACCTTCCCTACTTACCAAGTTCCCTTTTTTCTTAGATCTTCTACATTAGAAGTGAAGGAATGAATGAACGCTTCACAAAGAGAACTGGCAATAACCTTGTCCCAATAACTGGGACTATGCCAAGAAAGAAGAATGAGAATTATTAGAATGAAATAAATATTTCATGGTTTTAAAAGACTGTTCTTTCTTTTTGAGGTCTAAAGAATTAGCATTCCAGCATCTTCATTTAATTTTGCTTTAGTAGAGAGCTAAGAAGAGCATAACAGTGACATGTCATTTAATTACTTTCTGATTTGATGTGCCATTTTAATTAATTTGGCGTTAAGTTCCCTTACTATAAGATACAATGGTGAGGGTTCATATTATCCCTTTAGTTTTTCCATTACTCTGGGGAAGAGATGAGAGAGTACTAAAGCTTTTAATACCAAAGTTTACAAGCTGATGAAAATGTAAATTTAATACAGATTTTGTGCTATTCAGGTAAGACACACCTAGCTGAAGAAAGTTTAGGTATCAAATATATTTATAAACTTTCTCAGAGATTTTCCATCTTGAAAAATAATACTGTACCTTGAAGAAGCCACTGAAAGACTAGTTTTGAGTCAGTTTTATGGTTATTTTTTAAAAGCTATCAGTACTTATCCTTTACCAAAATATCTCTCTATTTAAATAAGCAAATGCTCTCTGACTCAATATCAAAATCAAAATTAGTAGTTTATACCAAGATGATCAAGCAGCTAAACTTTTATTTTTACCCAATACTATTCATCAATACTCTCTTCTCACCAAGCCAAGTGCCCAGTGACTTCATTTCACATCACTTAGCAGATCAATCCTCAGAATTTAGCCCTGCAGACCATCACCACCTGGGTTTTGTTAGTCTTTCCCCCACTCTGGATCATTCAAGAATACCTTGGCAGAAATAAATGCATGCATATATGGTTAATCAATCCATGACAAAGGAGGCAAGAATATATAATGAGGAAAAGACAGTCTTTTCAATAAATGGTGTTGGGAAAACTGAACATCTACATTCAAAAGAATAAAACTAGACTACATTCTTACCCTATACACAAAAATAAACTCAAAATGGATTAAATACCTAAATGTGAGACCTGAAACCATAAAACTCCTAAAAGAAAACATAGGTGGTAATCTCATGGACATCAGTTTTAGCAAAATATTTATGGTGATGTCTCCTCAGGCAAGGGTAACCAAAACAAAAATAAACTATTGGGATTACATCAAAGTAGAAAGCTTTTGCACAGCAAAGGAAACAATCAACTAACAAAAGGGCAACCTTGTGAATGGGAGAAGGTAATGGGATATTAACCCACAATATATAAAGAACTGGTACAACTCAACACTGAAAAACAAACAATCCAATTAAAAAATGGGCAGAAAACCTGAGTAGACATTTTTCCAAAAAAGGCATACAAATGGCCAAGAAACACATGAAAAGATGCTTAACTTCACTAATCATCGGGGAAATGCAAATCAAAACCACAATGAGATATCACCTCACACCTGTCAGAATGGCTAAAATCAAAAAGACATAAAGTAACAAGTGTTGGTTAGGACATGAAGAAAAGGGATCTCTTGTGCACTGTTGGTGGGAATGTAAACTGGTGCAGCCACTGTGGAAAACAATATGAAGGTTCCTCAAAAAGTTAAAAATAGAAATACCTTATGACCCAGTAATTCCACTAGTGGGTATTTACCCAAAGAAAATGAAACACTACTTCAAAAAGACATTTGCACCATTATGTTTACTACAGCATTATTTAGAATAGCCAAAATATAGAAGCAACCCATGTGTCTGTTCATCAATAGATGAACAGATAAAGAAGCTGTGGTGTGTGTGTGTACACACACATACATATATAATGGAATACTATACAGCCAGAAAAAAAAAGAGATCTTGCCATTTGTGACAACACGGACGGACATAAAGGGTATTATGGTAAGTGAAATAAGATCAGACAAAGACAAACACCATATGATTTCACTTATATGTGGAATCTAAGAAACAAAACAAACGAAAAACAAAAGATGTAAATACAGGGAACAAAGTGGTGGTTGCCAGAGGAGAGGTGGATGAGGGGATGGGTGAAATAGATAAAGGGGATTAAGAGGTACAAACTTCCAGTTCTAAAATAAATAAGCCACAGAGATGAAAAGTACAGCATAGGGAATATAGTTAATAATACTGTAATAACATTTTATGGTAACAGATAGTAATTACCCTTATCATGGTGAGCACTGAGTAATGTATAGAATTATTGAATTAATAAACAGTACACCTGAAACTAATGTAACATTGTATATCAATTATACTTCAATAACAAAAAAGAATTCCTCCCATTTTATCAGGGGAGCTGCTGCCCAGTTCTCTAGGGTTTCAGCTCTTTATGCATATACCCAGTGAGGTACTAATGCATTTTTCTCTCCAAAATGATTTGTTATGAATTTCATGCTCCAAGGAATAATGAAGAAAATTTGACTCATACTCATTCTCATTTTACGGGGTACATTTCCTTTGCCATGAATCGACTGACTTAGGTAACTAATTATTCTGAACTAGGCATTAACAAACTTTTTCCATAAAGGGCCAATTAGTAAATATCTCTGGCATTGCAGGCCACATGGTCTCTGTCACAATTATTCAACTCTGCCATAACTTAACTCTGCACTGTAGCACAAAAGCAGCCATACACAATCCATAAATGAATGAGTGTGGCTGGATGACAAAAAAAAAACTTTATTTACAAAAACTGGTGGTGACCAAGTTTGATCCATGGACCATAGTCTGCTAATCCCTGTTCTAAATTAAATTAACATACAAGAAGGCTGACCTTCATTTTTAAGAGAAAAGGCATGGTTATTGAAATCAAACCACATGTGTTCAAATCCTGAGTCTGGTAATTTATAGAATTTGGGCTTGGTAATAATAACTCTTTGAGGCTGTTTTATCATCTGTTAAAAGGATATTACATGCAGAATTGTAAGAGAATAAATGTGTGCTGTTTTAAGCCAAAAAAAAAAAAAAGGATATTGTATTTCCCACCTTGCATGGATAGGTAGAGTCAAAGGAATAGAACTTTCTTACTATAATCTAGTCAGTGGCTTAATTTGAGACTGACAAGAGGGAGAAATTCCTTTCCTTAAGCATATTCTCACCAATTAACACACTTTTGTAACACTTTTAAATGCAATACTTTAAGATAAAAAGGTGTTAGAAGGGCAAATTTCAGTCAAGATAGCAGGGAATTTACACTTAAAGGCACCTACTTCTCCACTATAAAAACAAAATAATGATAGGTAAAATATAAAAACATTAATTAAAGTGTCATAACTGGTCTCAAATACAAAACAAATATTCTTGAAAGCCAGAAACACAATAATACTTAGCTGGCTAGTGGGACCAAAGCAGCAGGTGTCCTGCACTGTGGATCCAGACAGGCATGCCTCAAGTTTGGCACTGGCATAGTGCTGCACACTGATATTTACTCCAGGAAGGACATGGTTGGGAGTCAGCCTCAAGATCTGATGCCAGGAGTGGGAAGGCTTATAATTGGAGCAGCATCCTCTATAAAGAAGGCTAGTCCAAACTTTCCAGCCCGCTGAATGTAACTATGACACAGAGAAAGCTAAAAGCAAAAAGACTAAAGACAGAATTAAACTACGTGACCAGGGAAAGACCTAAAAACACTCCCTGCTTTTAAGGATCAATTTAAGACCCAGATTATGAGGTTTAGCTCTTAACCAGTTACCAGAGTGTTGGATTGAGGCAACCACAGAACTCATCACAGGAAGGAAGGAAGGAAGGAGAGAAAGAAAGAGGAGATAGAGAGGAGAAGGGAGGGAAAGAGGCAAGGAGGGAGGGAGGAAGGAAAGAATTCAATGCTAAGAAAGGCAGCAATCAAACATCAACTTCAAAATAGGTGTGTACTCTAGAAGAAAGTGAACTACATGGAACATTCTGGCAAACATTAACATAAATATTTCAGATACCCAAAAAGATAAATGGAAACTTACAAACTATGAAGGAAAAAAGAAACAAAAAATTGTGAAATAAAAGAGAATGAAATAAAACAGAAACTATGGAAAAAAGGAAGAAGTGATAGAGTTGAAAAATATAATCACTGAAGTAAAAAGCCCAATTTAAAAATAAAATATATGGGTGCCTGGAAGGCTCAGGCGGTTAAGTGTTTTCCTTTGGCTCAGGTCCTGATCCCGGGGTCCTGGTATCGAGCCCTGCATCTGGCTACCTGCTCAGTGGGGAGCCTGCTTCTCCCTCTCCCTGACCCCTGCTCATGCTGTCTCTTGCGATCTCTCTCTCAGATAAATAAATAAAATCTTAAAAGAATGAATGAATAAATAAATAAATAAAATAAATAAATAAAAGTAAAATATAGACAGAACAATCAAAGAAAGAATTTACAAAGTGAAATTAGAATTGAAAAAATCACTCAAAATACAGTATATATAGAGAAAGACATAAGTATCATAAAAGTAATTAAGAAACAAGGGATGCTAATAGGTGTTATGGGAAAAAAAATGAAGGAATGATGGGCAGTAGTTAATGATTTTGCACAAATGTGCACGTGATTAGCAGTAAAAAAAAGAATATTCTCAGTATCAAGCAGAAAAAGAAAATAAATAAATAAATAAATACAAATCTATAGCTCATCACATTGTAGTAAAACTGCAGATCAAGGATATAGAACAAAACTTACACACTACCAGAGAGAAAAAAACAGATTCTAAAAAAAAAAAGGCCCTAAATATCATAGAAGCCTTTTTATCTATTATCAGAAGCCATAAATCTATAAAGTTCTGTGTTCAAATTGCCAAGAGAAAACTTGTCAGTGCAAAATTTTATTTCCAGGTAGCATATCATTTAAAAGCAAGAGCAAAATAATAACACCAACAGACTTTCATGAGAAGAGTGATTAAACATGTGATTCTGCTGTAAGACAAGAGACCTCAGAAAATATATTGGAATAAAGTTTTAAATCCAATAGCAACAAAAACTTCCCTATAGTCCTTGTTTAGTGTCACCTACTCAAATGAGGCCTAAACTTGATAAACACCATATTGAAACTAGGAATTATTTCTGGAGATGATGAGAAAGTTATTGGAAAAAGTTTATAGGGGGATTTAACTGTTGTCTATATTGCTCATTTTTTTTTTTTAAGATAAACAAAAACAAGAAAAAAGATTTAAACCAAACAAGAGGCCAGCAATGAAAACATTATTAGGTTCTGATAGAGCTGGGTGGTAAACATATGGTAGTTTATTATTCTCTTTACTGTCTTGTATGCTTTTGAAAATACCTTACTCTACGAAAAATTTGATGATGATAGAAAAATGTAAAAGCAACAGTTGGTATTTTCCACACATACTGAAATATTAGTGGTCAATATATGAGATCTATAAAGAAGGATATCATGGTGGTAAACATTTTATGTTCTAACTTCCCCGTCAAACAATAATACATACCTAACCGAGCCTTCCACCAGGACCAATCCCTCTTCCACTCCCTGTAAGAAAACCGACATGGGTTCTCAAACTTTGAGTTTGTCTAGTGATTTCCAAAGGGTGGTGACAAATTAAGGCTGCTGTCCACCAGTCATCAAAGAACAGAGAATGGTACAGTGAATAAGCAAGGAGTATGAGGGTCTCTATGTGTTTCTGTGGTTCCAGTTAGTCGTCCTTTAGTCCTTGGCACAGATAAAACTTGAGTATAGTCATAGGAAAATGGCAATTTAAACAGTGACATTAGGATGGAAGATTGCAGGCACTGTGAAGAAAATAACTAAAGAGGTAAAGCAAGGTCATATGATGGAGATCTTTGAATTCCATCTTGAGGATTTTAGACTTGTAAATTTTATTTGAGCAAATTAAACTTACTATATGTGTGCATAATATTGTTAAACAGCAAAGCTGAGATTATTACAATCATGACAGGATATTTAATAGCAACTCTCGAAGTATATTATAGGCTATGAAAAGAATGAGAAAAATAAAATAGTACTTAACTGCTGAAAGGAGTAAATGTTTTACAGTAAGTTAGTTTTCTAACTGAAAATCTTATTGAAGATAAAGGGAGAAAAATTAAAGGATGCAAATTAAGTTCATCTTTAAATCCATCCCCAGTGCAGTGAGATCTCTGTGTGTTTCCTAGATATGCAGGGAGTTTATTAGGTATAGGAGAGAGGAGGTGGGAGAGATGACCAGCTTAAAATTTTCCTAGTTACTATAAGTCATCCTTCTGGTGAATTTTAGAGAACAGATCATTTTGCCATCCCACACGTACTAGCCTTATTCCAAATACAGCAAAGGTTCTATTGTAAAATAAATGATGATATTGTAACAAAGTATAAATATTACAAATTAGGCAAAGAGTTGACCCATTTAAACTAGATTGGTGCACTATTAGAATATTTTAAAAATCAAAAACCAATGCCATCTGATAAGAATTTTACAACATTTCTTCCAAAATTATACTCAGTGACTTCCATAATAAATAGAACTATGAAGTAGGTAGTTATTCGGGTGTTTTTCTGTGAAGGAAGAGAAACTAATCCTCAGTATTTGGCATCTAGACTAGTTCTTTCCAATAGAACCTTCTGTGATGATGGAAATGTTATTCTGAACTGTCCAATATAGTATCCACTAGCCACTTGCAGCTATGATGCACATGAAATATGGCTAGAGTAACCAAGAAACTGAATTTTTAATTTTATTTCATTTAAATAACTAAATGTAAATAGTCACATGTTGCTAGAGGCTGGTATATTAGCACAGACCCAGACAATTAGTATCCAATTCAACTTTGACTAAATTTAGTCAGAAATGAACAAAAACAAATAGAAAATATAAAATGCAGTTGGCAGTAGTTAATTTCTAGGTATTATAAAGATACTTTCATATCTTCTTAGGACTTCTCATACACTGACCCAAATGACCACTCACCAAATTTTAGTAGTCAAAACAGTGTCTGTGAAATCTATATGATCAATTAAACTGAAAATCCTTTCTTCCATCACATTCCTTGCAAAAGTTGTGAAGAACCCAATGAAGACTGATTAAGCCATGTATTTTATTGTGATAATTCCCACATGCTACAGTGAAAGGGCAATGACCCAAAAGCCAAGACCTTTGATGGGGTGTGGCCTTGCACCTAGAGGAGGGCTATCAGGCCAGGATGCAAACTCATGTGGTAATGAGAACTCAGATGTTCACTGCTGCCATTCCCATTACATGATATTCTCCCCATTTCTAAAACATTTTCTTAAACATTTCTAAAACAACTCTCTATTCCCCTGGAAATAATTTATTTGCAGGAGCCAAATTTCTAACTTTTCTACATGGCTAACACATTACTCCATTTAGAGTGAGAAGTTAAAGGCGAGAAATGGAGAGCAAAGTAGAAAATCCAAATTAAACAATCTGTTGAAGCCCACTAGGTTTATATATCCCTCTTTCAAAGCTTTGGGAACTGTTTCCTTTGAATACAAAGCTCTTTAAACAACCACAAACCTAGCCCAGCCATTATCGCAAGATCTGGGCAGAAATAACTCTCCTAACAAATTTGTGTACAAATTACTGCAATAAATAGATTAAATATCAATTTAAAGATTATGGTTTTACATCAGTTTTAATTACTTCTTGTTGTTATCTTCATGAATCACATGAACTTTCAGATTAGAAGTTAAATATTTGTACTTAGGTATATTATTCTACTCGGGAAAGAAGGAGGAAGACCTCATACTTATTTTTTTTGGTTTAATAAATAGGCACATCTCAAGCTCTCAAGCACTGCCTAATATTATCAGAGGTCCATGGGAAAATAATGCTAAGCAAAAAAAAAAAAGTGCAAGTGACTTTTACATAAGACTTCGTTTCAACCCAGATATTTGCCCCTTAAATTCAGCTTGTGCTCTCAATTCTTTCATGCAAATAGTTTTCATTTGACTTCCCACAGCAAATCCAGATTTTGAAAGTAATCAGATAGAACAGTGTGCAATTTAAGGTCCCTACAACAAGTACAGAAATGTTGTTTTATGCTTGAGGGAACTGTGCATCGAACATCTGCTGCTGTGGTGAATCCCATGAAGCTTGTCAAAGCACACACGCAGGACAACAGAGAATGAAGACAGAGACGTACTCACAGCCATTGGAACAGGAATCTAGGAAACCACAACCTCTACTCTGGACACTGTTCAGATTAATAATTAGGCTCATGTGGTACATTTTAGGTCCACCTACTGAACCCAAATCCCAGAAGAAGAATGCCGTTGAGAGTTTTTATTAATATGTCACTGTACATTTCTTGCAGCTTGAGTTAAGAGAATAACTGAATAGAACTTCATGCCACATTTGCACTGCATCATGTGGCACAATGGAAATAACATGGAAAAGACAACTGGGCAAAACAGTCTGCGTATGTGATGGGTTCATGCTATCTATGAACTTATTCCCAAAGCAGCAAGAACAAAATACCACTATTCATAGAAGAACAAAAATACTTAGGCTTAGTAATGCCCCCGAACACCCAGAGTTTGACATTTAAGTGAAATGCAAAACAGTGGACAGGACAGTATATCTATAATATACATATGTAGAATTGGAAAAGCCCTGAAGTCCCCCCAAAATAGTAAAAATTCTGAATCCCCAATCACATCTGCCCCTAAGGATTATTAAATAAGATATCTGGGGCTTGTAGTAACTATGCAGGCCTTCTAGGGAGTGATTCCTGAACTAGATATGAAGGAAGGAAATAAATCATTCACAAGTCATCTAAGTGAGTAACTGGCCCCTAAAAAATGGCTTTTAAATGTGAGAGTCACACTTATATTCCAGAGGGCAATCACCATATTTTTGAGATTATATTTCACATGTCCAGAAATTATGTGTCTAGAAGTTACACATTAGAACCTGTAACTGGAAATGATTCTTCTATGGAAAATGAAGCCCTACTCACAACATAGTGGGATGGACCACTGTTAGATTTAGCACACTGTCATAGGAGCATGTCATCCTTACTAGCTGCAAACTTGGCATGAGTACACTAGTTCTTCTTTAAATAATAACCCAGGATATTGATTATTATTATAGTATTCATCCTTGAGTTCAACCATGAATTGACTGCAACTGAGTGTTTGCAACAGCTTATTAGAGGACCTAGTATTTTAGAGAAAGAGCCTGATTTAATAAATAGTTTTTCAGTAGTGCTGGAAAAACTCAATAAATTATATTTTATAAGTACACATAGACATAAGTCTATGTATACTGAACATATTTACACAAATACACTGAATTTTTAATGAATACTGGTTTATGACACAATTTGGGAGGTGAACTAAAGGAAGAATATTATTGTGGGAGATGATGGCAGATTCAATGACAGTTCATTATCTGTAATCTCTTCCTAGGCTCATAAAAAGACCATATTTCCCCACTTCCTTCCCAGTGAGACTGAGCCAGGGACTCAGTTATGGGCAGTAAGATGATAGTAGAAGTAAAGCAGGCTACCTCCAGATCTGGTGATTTAAAACTTCCTGAACAGGGGCACCTGGGTGGCTCAGTTGATTGAGCAGCTGACTCTTGATTTCGGCTCAGGTCATGATCTCAGGGTCGTGAGATTCTCTCCCCTGCCACAGCCCCTCTCCCCACCACTCACACACATGCACTCTCTCTATAAACAAACAAACAAAAAAACTTCCTGAACAATCTTACAACTTCTTATCCTGCTATGGTGGCTTTGGAGGCTATGTGTTCCAGATGACCTGGTTGCAAGATAGAGACAGGCCAGCCAAACTTTATTAAACTTTGCAGGAGTGAAAAATAAATCTTTGTTTTATGAGAGCATTAGGATTTGGACTTTTTTTTATGCAGCATAAGCAAGCCTATTCCACATAATTCAGAGAATTTCTCAAAATGCCTTAGAATGCTCTCAACACCCTCTCAAACCTCTACTTCAACAGTGATACTTCAGTCTCAGTTATGAACAATTTACAAATTACCAGGCTTTTTCATGTATAATGGTTCTCCATTTAATTTCTTAGGTACAAGTAGCTGTGCAAACAAGCTATGCTGGCCTTTGAGAATTTAATACCCTTCAAACAAATGGCCAGGTTGAAAGAGTAGTTCTTGTTGGTTGAAAAATATGCTTTATGATTGAACTTGGAAGAGAGCTAGCCAAGGAATTTCCAGTTGCTCAAATTGCAACTGAAGTCATAGCTGACAACAGAAGTCATGGCTACTAAGTGGATTTGCATCTCAGTGCCCACCTAAAGCATCTTATTTATACTTTACTGAGGACATAAAAGCCGAAGATGAACATTTCTATGCTGTTTATAAAAACTGCTTGCTCATTTTTATCACAAAGTTGACACTGTCCAGGAACCATGGAATAATTTCAAATTAGCTGCTCTTTTATTTCTACCATAAATGAGCCATAAGACCTTTACCATATAGAATTCATAGTGCATATGGGCCAGTGATATTGCCATATTAATCATTTTCAACGGCATTTCTAAAAGTATGATTTTAATTTTTTTTTAAGATTTTATTTATTTATTTGACAGAGAGAGAGATAGCGAAAGCAGGAACATGAACAGGGCAAGTGGGAGAGGGCAGGTGGAGTGGGAGAGGGACAAGCAGGCTCCCCACCAAGCAGGAGCCAGATGCAGGGCTCTATCCCAGGACCCTGGGATCATGACCTGAGCCGAAGGCAGACACTTAACGACAGAGCCACCCAGGCGCCCCTAAAAGTATGATTTTAAAACTATTACAAGTATTAAAAGCAAGTTCTTAAGAATTATATGCATAGTTTTTTATTTTGTTTTGTTTTTTTCAGCAACAACCAAATGCTGAAAAGGAATTACACGCTATTTAAATACCTACCAGAGTAACCCAGGGGTAGCTTCAAATAAGCTTCTCTGCTGACTAAAGGATTACTTTAGCTAAGGGATGTGGTATCTTATATACGCTAGATAGTTTTGTTGTATATAATAATGGGTTTTGTTTCTTTCACTTCCTGTAGTTGACCATCAGAAACTTGTAGGATAGGATAAGCTCAGAGTTGTTCATTTTTACCTTGCTTTTCATCTGCTTAATATTGCCTGACTCAACTGATTCATGGGAACGGCTCTGAGATAATTTTAAAAAATTGTATTAATTGGGCGCCTGGGTGGCTCAGTTGGTTAAGCAACTGCCTTCGGCTCAGGTCATGATCCTGGAGTCCCGGGATCGAGTCCCGCATCGGGCTCCCTGCTTGGCAGGGAGTCTGCTTCTCCCTCTGACCCTCCTCCCTCTCATGCTCTCTGTATCTCATTCGGTCTCAAATAAATAAATAAAATCTTTAAAAAAAAAAAAAAAAATTGTATTAATAGAGTAGCATATCTGCATTCAATCAACTCTCTGTCCATAATTTCCTGTGTAAATTTAGAAAAGTCACCTATTCTATCTATTCCATTACCTCAGAGATAAAATGGTTATTTTCAAATCACTGAGTAACTATTTTCTATTCTTGTTAAGAGTAAAAAAGGGCACAATCATCAACATAAAACAATTAAGGTTAACTTTACTGGAAAATTGTGTTTGTGAATTAAGAAGTAAACTGTAAAAGAATCTTTGAAATCTCATTTCTTGGATTATTTTTAAAGAAGCAGAAACTCCTATCTCTAGATAGGTGTGATTTTAGGTGTGCTTAGGTGTGATTTTGATTTTTAAAGAAGCAGAAACTCCTATCTCTAGATAGGTGTGATTTTAGGTGTGCTTAGGTGTGATTTTGCTAAAGATAAGAGAATATTCAAGGTAACTTTCCATTCTGATTCCATAATTCTAACAAGCAATGTGTTGGGGTTTTCATTATTCCATTTTATGAACTTTGTAGTACTGAATTCTAAAATCAACTGAGTCCCATTACTACTAAACTCGAGTCTTTGGGTTTATCTTCATTCTTTTACACCAATTGTCCTATAACATGACCAGGACATCTCCCCCCGACCCCCACCCCCCCTACCCCCCTTGGTTCTCATTATCTCTAACTTTAAAGTTAAAGAGGCTGACCAAGATGACCTTAACTTTTCCCTCTGTCTGACTAAACTTTAGACAGGCTTCCTCCTGCCTCTAATCATCTTGACCTCCCTCTCACCCCTGTTCTTAGATGCCAGATGACCTAAGCACAAAGATCCTCTCCTCCCTCTTCTCAGAGCATTTACTATAGAAAACTTGTAACTGTAAATTTTTTCTCTGTGTCTTTGAGATGTAAATATTTTTAAAAGCTTCTGGCCAGTTTACAACCCAGAAATGTTCTCAAGAACCTAGGAGCCATCTCTCTGAAATTCAGTTATCAAGGAAGATAGCACCCCTATTTCCCAGTCTCTGTGGGAGGTAGGAGCCTAACTTCGTGGGTGACTTGTTCCAAGTTGTGAAACCCTCCTGTCAGAAATCTGTGAAAAAGTTTACTTTTCCTTTAAGTAAAGCCAATTAGCAAATATTAAAATTCTCCCACCATTTGTTCTAGTAGATTTGAATTCAGACTATATTCTGGTCCCTCTCCCCTACTGCAGTAGTCTTAGATAAAGTCATCCTTGCCTGTTTAACAATCTCTGGTACAATTTTTGCTTTAACAGGGTTTACTAGATAGTCTTCAAGTCCCTTTTTGCCTATTTTGAAATTGTATATTTCTACGAAAAGCACCTTTTGGTTTGAGTTGAATTCAAAAAAAAGCAGTAGCCATTTTACAAATATAAAAAAGATGTGATGGGGCTTCAAATCAGCAAAATTGCACAGTTATCTACCTCTCTATATTCACTAGCACTCCCCAGCAGACTGGACAATCCCCCCACATCTTCTAAATCTACTCCTAACACTGTGTAATGCTCCAATATCTCTTCAAGATGAAAGCCAAAGTTTTACTGTCATCACAGGCACAACTTTATTTTTTCTCTTCTATTATACTAATTTTAGAATCATTAATAGAGTTTTAATTCACAGATATGAGCAATTTAAATTTATATAAAAATACAGCTCACATTCTAAGAAGACAGTGAGGTAGCCAACCATCTACTTTCCTATATTCATAAGAGAACTATTTTTCTTTAGTTAAGAAACGCAGTTGACTGCTATCTCATTCACTGTATTTCCCTCCTTCAAAATCCACTGCTATGACCTTATCAATTCTTTGTCTCAATTTCTAATACTACTACCATCATATATTGTAGATATTTACTTAATTAATATATGACTGATGAATGAATGGGAAATTTTGTGATCATTTTCTATTGTAACATATCTTTCTGTAGTGACATATGCCAATATAAATATCTGATATTCTTAGCTACCTTGCATTTTTTTAGATCGCTATAGAGATGGAAGTTCATTTTTTAATACTGCTGTGATCTAAAGTTTTGATGGTATGCCTTTCTTAAATATTATAGTCATCATATAGTTTTTTACATTTTTACATGAAAATATTCAAATCTAGAATATTAAACCTATAATCCTTACAAATAAACAAACAAAAAGAAATCCTGCATGAAAACATCAAATAGCAAATATTCCCCATCATTAATCACCTCACAGTTTCAATATTATTTAACAACATGTCTTACCTCACAAGGAGTGCTATCCCCGGGCAAGAAATCATTTTTGTGACTCAGAACAAGGACCCCTGCAGTTTTGTTCAGTGGTTATTCCGAGATTTGAAACTGCCCTACATAACTTTGTGACAGTGTAATATATGATTCACAGTGGAAAACACAATACAGAAAGATTTCAGGAAACTTAATTGACTAGAACTGCAGGTGACTTACTACAGTGTTTATTACAAACCTCCAAAAGGCATACTTTTCGGCTGCCTGAATATTCACAATGCAGTAATGTGCATTGTGCAGCAGTCGCTGTAAGGTGTGTGTTGGATGCCAAATGATCTGAAGCACTGGTTGAAGAGTTCCTAGGCAAAAATCAAGATCCTCCCAAGCCTGTCTTGCCTCCCTCAACTGTCTGGAACAGTTAACATGGCAACCGAGGCAAGAATGATATGAGGGAATGTGTGGTGGGGAATAGAAGGCACTAAGTGTTCTCTCGTTTATCTATACCTTCTGCTTTTTCCAGCAGCAGAGAAAAAACGAGCAGGCATTTTGTTGGCTAGAAGGAAAGGAATCCTTATGCACTTGAAAGCGCTCCAAAGCAACTTACCAAGAAATTTAAAATACTTAAATTACATCAAAATGACAACTGCCTTTTTTAAAAGTTTGTTTGTTTACCCTGAATCACAACCTGAAAGCAAAATATGGAATAAAAGTATGATCCCGGCCTGAATAGAAATGGGAATTCAAGAAAATAAATATGCAAGATGAATAGTAGAAAAGGTATAGTAAGTTGTTCATACTCTCATCTGTGGGCTTTTGTTAACTGGGTTATTTCACCACTTTAATGGTAAATGATTCAATGATCGCAAAATTAAAACCTGTGAATCTGTGACCTCAGAAACTGAGGTGCTTTCCTATTACAATGAATTATCACAGGAAGAACTATTCCTTATCATTTGGAATTCTAAAGCAAGCTGCAGTGTATCTGCTGCTATAAGACATTTAGAAAGTTTTCTGGTACAATTAAGTATGAACTGCTTCATAAACTTTACTACATGCATGATCATATCTTTTTTATTTCATCAGATTAAGCTGAAAGCAGCTTGATTCTTCATATGCCAGATGAGCAGAAATGTTAGTATTGTCTATTTAAATATTTTAACTCTCTACAAATTACCTTACTATCTGGAATGGCTCACTCTATTCAAGATTAAGCAGCTTGTATAGGGGGTCCCAATGACCTCAGCCTTGCTGTCTGCTTCCCCAACAAAGGCTGCTGTTTCTTGTGGCCACGGGAGCCATAGCACATCCAAAATACAGTGATGTCTCTCTCACCAGTCTAGACTCATGCGTAGAACGTAATCCCTAAGGTACTCTGCCAGGGTCTCTATATTTCTCACAACACTCCTGGTACTCAGGGGGATACTGAAAAGGTGACTTGAGGATATCATGCTCTAAAACACTACACGTAATTGCCACTACACAACATGATGGAATAATCACCATTCCTCACCCTGATCTTGTGCCATAATTTTAAACTAAGACTACACTAAACATTAGGAATAGCGTGATGGTACCACCAGGTGAAATGGGAAGTGTGATTTGTGAAGACCCTGGGTTTCACTCATCTGTTTTATGTACTAGGCTTTTTAATATTATTTTTAAATATGGTGTTCTACAGTTTTTTAAGAACAGTTTGAAACATTTTCTGGTACATATATGGGAAAATGTTGAATGAATTCTATTGATACCAGCATTATTGGCAATTTTGCTATAACTTGCACTTTCATCATCCAGGGTCTTTATAATATTTGCTTGATTGCAATCCTGAATAAATCATCAGTTGTTCTAGGAATTTCTTTAATTGAGTTTATATTAACAAAGAGAATTCCATAGTTACAAGATGGTTTTTTATCTAAGTTTTAAATAAGCAGAGGACATACTACTGTGATTATTTTAAAAAGAAATATTTGAATTGATCTGATTAGTTATAAATGGTAGAATACTTATAGGTATGTTATTAATGAAATAGTTTTCTTGGAATAAAAACAATGGTACAGTTAGCAAATAACCATTAAATAAAAGTTTTTAAAAAGTCTCAAGTATTCAGAGAAATATTTCATTAAGAATTGTGCTGTAGATAAGAACAGGTGGCAATAATTGGATTTCCCATCTGCAGACTGTAAAATCATCTACAGGTTGGCTTTCACAAGTATTATAGCCAATATGTGGAAACCTATCCATTTGCAAATTATACCAGATGGACCCTGACCAAATTCAGAAAGCCACATAGGACCAATGTTCTTTCTGATGTTTTTTAAAGTTTAAAGCAGATGACCATGCCATTTGCAGAGCAAAATAGAAACTAGGAACAATATGTGAGCAGAATTTATTTAGTGAGTTGAGCAGGGGTCAGTTAATGACATCAGAGCTCCTTTAAACTCCAGATCTCAATAATCAAAATCCTCTGAAGATGTGGCCCATTCAGAAGTGAAGATAAGATTGGAAATTATCTTTTTTTTTTTTTTAATGAAGAGTCCAGTATTTTAACTTCTTCCCAGGAAACAGATTAAGAAATGTCCAGAGATGTATAATTAAGCATTATTACGCTCACACTGTGACTTGGCTTGTTTTCCAATATTATCACCCACTAAGTAGAACTGTGCTATGTGGTAGTCTAATAATTTTTACTTTGTGAGTTTTTATGCCTTAAAGCTGCTTCAAAGTTAAAGGACTCTTATGCTCACCAGAAACAGCATAACAACACTGTGTGGCTATAGCATTTTTTTAGTGCTGTCTACCAGCATCAATGTAGTGCAACTGAGTATTTTCTTTTTGTAATCACAAAATATCCAATACTGTAGTCTTTGTCTAATTTCCCCTTTCTCACACACTTAAGATAAGGAATATCATAAGAAAAGGAAAGAAAGAGAAGGGAAGGGGAAAGGAGGGAGAGAGGATTAGAATGAAGGAAGGAGAAATGGCAGTTCATAAAAGAAATACATAAATATAATTCGTTCTAATATCCATTAAATGAAGGGAAAACAGTTCCTTTGTTCATGAGGAAAGATGTATTAACACTGAAGAAGATGCAGGTTATGTACAAAATAAATTTATCTATGAGACAATAAAACTGAATAAAAATGTCTTCAAATACCAAAATTAGCTTCCTTTTGAAAATTCTCCTTTCTGTCCCCAGAACTTTAAGATTCCCTTTCATGGGGAATCTCCTTCTGATGAATTAAAACTGGCTGCTATCTCTTTGGAGAAAATAAATAAAAAGTGGCAGGCGCTCTTTAGGAAAGCGATAACCTAACCTAGTTGTTCATTCAGTTTAAGGGAACACTTATTGATAAACTAAAAATATTTACTTATCAAATAATCTGTTCTAAATTTATTAAAATTATTCTAATTCCTGTGACATACGACGGTATGGAAATAATCATTAAATATTATACATAGTTTATGAATGAATAAAACAAATTAAATATTGAATCAAAATCCTGTGAATTTTGTGAAATCTTTATACCTTTTACTTGATTGGAATCAAAATTAAGTTTTTTTAAATTTAATTGTATTTTATTATGTTATGTTAGTCACCATACAGTACATCATTAGTTTTTGATGTAGTGCTCCATGATTCATTGTTTGCATATAACACCCAGTGCTCCATGCAATACGTGCCCTCTTTAATACCCATCACCAGGCTAACCCATCCCCCCACCCCCTCCCCTCCAAAACCCTCAGTTTGTTTCTCAGAGTCCATAGTCTCTCATGGTTCTATAACCTAATGTAAAAAAATATGAAGAAGTCATAATAATAAACTATTCATGTGGTGAAACACATTTTACAGTTGTATTAAAGTACAATGGAAGTATAATAAACTGCATACATACTTAAGGCATTCAATTTGAAAAGTTTTGACTTATCAATATACCTATGAAACCATACTGCAAATCAAGGTAATGAATATATTAATCAGCCCCAAAAGTTTAAACCCTCCTGATTCCTGTCCCCAAGCAGCTATTCATCTGCTGTTCCTGTAAGTTAATTTGCATTTCCCAAAATTTTAAGTATATATAAATATATATTATGTCCCCTTTTTTCCTCTGTTTCAAAGAGCATAATTATTTTGAGATTTATCCTTGTTGCCTGAATCAACCTTCTCTTTATTATTGAGTACTATTTCATTACATGGATATACCACAATTTATCTCTCCATCTGTTAACAGACGTTTGGGTTGCTTCCAGTTTGGGCTGCTAAAAATAAAGTATCCATGAATAACTGTATATTAGTCTTTGTATGGACATACATTTCATTTCCCTTTGGTATACAATTGGAGGGAATGACTAGGATATACATAAGGCATATACTTAAATGTTTAAGCAACTTTAAATCATTTTCCAAAGTGATTGTAATATTTTATATTCCTTTCAGCAGTGTAAGAAAGTTCCAGGTGCTCTGTATCCTCACCAACACTTGGCATGGTCCAAACTTTTCATTTTCATGATTCTCCAAAGGATATAGTGGTATCTCATTGTGGTTTTAATTTGCATTTCTCTAATGACTAGTGATCTGGAACATTTTTTATGTGCTTATTTACATCTATACATATTGTTTGCTAAAATATCTGTTCAAATTTTTTCCCATTATTAATTTGGTTGTATGTATTATTTTTATTGAGTTGTACAAGTTCTTTGTATATTCTAGAAAGACTTTAATCAGATACATGCTTGCAAATATTTTCTTCCAGTCAATGACTTTTCTTTTTTATAACAGCAATTATTGGAGTATTTTTTAAATTTTAATTTAATTTTTAATTTTTTTAATTTAATTTTTTAAATTTTTAAATTATTAAATGTAATTTAATTCAATTTAGCATTTTTTTTCCTTTGTATTTTGTACCTCTTGTGACCTATTTAAGAGATCTTTTTCAAATCCAGGGTCACTAAATTTTCTCCTGTTTCTTTTAAAGGGTTTATTTCTTACATTTAGATCTATTACTCATTTTGAATTAATTTTTGGACAGTGTGAAGTAAGATTTGGGCTTTTGTTTGTCTGTGTTGCTATGACTAATCTAACATCATTTGTTGTAAATGTATCTTTTCTTCCACTCAACTGGATTTGATAACCTTTGTCAAAAAGCAATTGATACTATATATGTGGTCTATATGTCTATTTTTGTATCAATATAAACCTGTCATGACTAATTCAGCTTTTTCTTTTTTTTTTAAGATTTATTTATTTCTTTATTTGAGAGAGAGAGAGTGAGAGAGCACAAGCAGGGAGAGCGGCAGAGGGAGAGGGATATGCAGGCTTCCCGCGGAGCAGGGAGCCCTATGCGGGGCTCCACCCCAGGACCCTGGGATCATGACCTGAGCCGAAGGCAGACGCTTAACTGACTGAGCCCCCCAGGCGCCCCAACAGCTTTTTCATAAGTACTGAAATCAGACAGTATAACTGTTAACTTTGGTCTTCTTTTTCAAAATGATTTTAGCTACTCTATTATCTTTGTACTTCCATATAAGTTTTAAAATCTGCTTGTCAATTTTTGCAACGAAGATTGCTGAAATCTTAAAAGGTATTGCTAAAAACTTTAGATCAATGTAGAGAGAACTGATATATTCATAAGGTTGAACTTCCCAATACATTAATATATTTCTGTATCTACTTAGGTCTTCTCTAATACCTCTTGGTAATGTTCTATAGTTTTCGGTGTTACATATATTTTTCAAATTTTTCTCTAATTGATGCTTTTGTAAAGTCTTTCTTTTAAATTTTATTTCTGATTTTTCAATGCTAGTATATAGAAATGCAATAGATTTTTGGGGGATTACAGCTTTACCGAGGTATAATTGATATTTTTAAAACTGACCGTTTAATGTATATAAATTGTTGAATTTGGACACATGCATGCAACTGTGAACCATCACCACAATTAAAGTAATAAACAGGGGTGCCTGGGTGGCTCAGTCGTTAAGCGTCTGCCTTCAGCTCAGGTCATGATCCCAGGGCGCTGCGATCGAGCCCCGCATCGGGCTCCCTGCTCTGCGGGAAGCCTGCTTCTCCCTCTCCCACTCCCCCTGCTTGTGTTCCCTCTCTCACTGTCTCTCTCTCTGTCAAATAAATAAATAAATATCTTTTTTAAAAAAAAGTAATAAACACATCTACCACCTCCAAAAGTTTCCTTGTGTCCCTTTGGGGTTTTTTGGCGGGGGTACTGTTTTGTTCTCGGGGTAAGAGCACTTAACATAAGATTACTCTTTTAAATTTTAAGTGCACAATACTGTATTGTTAATTATAGGCACAATGGTGTACAGCAGACTTCTAGGGCTTATTCATCTTGTATAACTTACTACCCACTGAATAAAAACTCCCCATTTCCCTCTCCTCCAATCCCTTGGCAACCACCATTCTACTTTCTGCTTTTATAATTTGAATATTTTAAGTACCTCATACAAATGAATCATGCAGTGTTTGTTACTGTTCCCTTAAATCTTTAGTAGAATTAACCATTGAAGACACCTAGGCCTGGAAATTTCTTTTGCTTGAAGCTTTTTAACCACATATTTATCTTCTTTGTCTCCTGTCTTATGATTATTTTGGGGTCTAATTTGTTTTCCTTTATCTCATTTCCTTTTTTTTTTTTTTTTAAGATTTTACTTATTTATTTAACACAGAGCACAAGAAGGGAGAGCGGTAATCAGAGGGAGAAGCAGGTTCCCTGATCATCAGGGAACCCAATGCGGGAATCAATCCCAGAACCCTGGGATCATGACCTGAGCCAAAGGCAGACCATAACTGACTGAGCCACCCAAGTGTCCTCTTTATCTCATTTCTTAATATGGAAGTTCATACAATTGTCTTGAGATCTATCTTTGATTCTAAGTATTTACTGCTATAAATTCCTATGTAAGCACTCTTTAGCTGCACTGCACAGATCTTTTTTTCATTCAGCTTAAAATACCTTAAAATTTCTGTTGTTTCTTCCCTTGCCCATGGGTTTTTCAGAATTATGTACTTTAATTTCCAAATATTTTAATAGTTTCTAGATATCTTTTTATTCCTGATTTCTAATTTAATTCCACTATGTTCAGAGAAAATACGTTTTATGATTTGAATAATTTAATATTTGTGGAGACATGCATCATGGCCCAGAATATTGTGTCTATCTTAGTATTTGTTCCTTACATATTCTACTGTTGGGGAAGAGAGTGTTTATGAATATCAACTGATCAATAGGATATACTCAACACTGCTAAAATTTATGATTCTTTCTCCAGAGAGTCTCAAATAAGTATTGTCAGGATTAAAGGTGTCCCCATAGCTTCACTGGGCTTAAGAACCATAGGTGTATGCTGGGTTCATTCTTGACTATGCTATAGTAGTACCTCGAGGGCTTTTGTTCCCCTTTAACCCTGAGGATAGTTTTTGGCAACAGAGGCAAAGACAACAGCAGCAGCAAAGTCATTCTGTAGGATCCTAGTGAGCCATCATCTTGTCAGAGCGTGGAATTCGGTATGCCACACAGTGACTGCTATTCGTCCACATGAGCAAAGAAACCAATGGGCCTGTACATTGCAGAGGATGAGCCTCTCCTTGAGCACGCTAGAGAACAAGAGTGAGCCGACATGGTCACAGTAGGGTTTTTTTTTTTTTCTTTAAAGTCATTAAGATTTCAATGACATATATTTCCTTTGAGCATCTGTAATTAAGTCTTCAAATCTGTTAGGATTTTCTCCTATTTCTTTCCAGAGTACAACACTTCTGTTTAATTTTTTCCTGTTTTTGTCCATTTTTCTTCTCAGTTTTTAAATATTTGACTCAAAGTTAAATTCTGGTTACTTTTATATCCCCAAATGTTTGTTTGGGGGGCACATTTAATTTAGCTTGGTATTTTGTGTCACAGGATCCCTTTGCTTCATAGATGCTTTTTGGGAGGAGGAAATGTTTATCAGATAAAATATTTTGACTCTCCTCAATTTTTTTTCTGTAGCTTTGTGTGGAGATCTGTGGAGACTGCTTCTGTCTCTCTGCTTCATAAACAATGTTGGTGGTTTGGAGTAGCTCACAAGACTCTTATTTCAAAAGAACCCTATTCTGTTAAGGTAGTAAACTGCACTTTCTTTATCAGATGGCCTTTTGCGGAATGTATGTGTGTGCCCTTCAAATTTCTTTTGTTTATTTTTGACTTCCACAAAGCTAAAATTTTCCCCAGATTTCTTTTCCTTTAAATGCAGTCTCCATTTTACTCTTTTTTACCTTCCTGTCTCCAAAACTGCCTCAACTCTCGTTTGTACCTTTTTCTCCAGCTTTATTGAGATACAATTGACATATAACATTGTATAAGTTTAAGTTATACAACGTGTTGATTTGATACATTTGACCTTGCAAAATGAAGACCACAGTATGCTTGCTAACACTGCCATCACCATCACACCTTATAATTATTATTTCTTCTATGATGAGAACATTAAAGATATACCCTCTTACCAACTTTCAAGTATCTAATACAGTATTGTTAACTATAATTATCATGCCGTACATTAGATCCCCAGAACTTATTCATCTTTTAACTGGAAGTTTGTACCCTTTGACCAACACCTCCTTATTTCCCCTAGTCCCCAAATCCAGGCAACCATCATCTTACTGTCAGTTTCTATGAGTTTGGCTTTTTTAGATTCCACATATAAGTGATATCATACAGTATTTGTCTTTCTCTGTCTGATTTATGTCTCTTTGCATAATGCCTTCAAAGTCCATTCATATTGTGGCAAATAGAATTTTCTTAGTTTACATAGCTGAATACTGTTCCATTGTGTGTTTGTGTGTGTGTGTGTGTATCTCACATCTTCTTTATCCACTCATCCATAGATGGACACTTAGGTTGTTTCCACATCTTGACCATTGTGAATAATGCTGCAATGAACATGGGAATGTAGATATCTCCTTGAGATCCTGCTTTCAGTTCCTTTGGATATATTCCCAGAAAAAGGAATGCTAAATCATTTCCTTCATTGTATGTATCTGAGTTTCTTGAACTCAGATAGCTAAACCTCTCCCCAGATTTGGGAAGTTGTGAGTCATTATTTCTTTTATAAGCTTTCTGTTCCATCCCCTTCTCCCTCTCTTCTCCTCAAACTCTAATAATTAGCAAATTATTTCTTGTGCAGGTATTCCATGGATCACACAGGTTTTCCCTATTCTTTCATTCTTTTTTTTTTTTTTTCATTGTTCTTCTACAGGAAAATTTCAAAGTTCTTGTCTTCTAACTCAAAGATTCTTTCTTCTCCTTGATTCATTCTTTTGATGCTTTCTACTGCATTTTTCATTTCACCCATCTTACTCTTCAGCTTCTGTTTGGTTCTTTTTTATGATTCTCTTTTTTAAACTTCTCATTGTGTGTCTGTATTGTTTTCCTCATTGTGTTGAATTACCTCCCTCCATTTTCTTGGAGTTCACTGAGTTTCCTTAAAACAGCTATTTTGAATTCTTTATTGTATAAATCACAGATTTCCATGTTTTTGGAATTGGTGACTGGAAGACTATTGTGACCCTTTGGTGGTGTCATGTTTCTTTGATTTTTCATGTTCCTTGAAGCCTTGCATTGCTCTCCTCACACTCTCACCTCCTCCAGTCTTTACTAATTGCCTCTGGAGAGAAACACCTTCCATCATCCCTGCTAGGTATTCTGATGCTCTTTCTCAGATCTACCATGGATATACCTGATCCACAATTCTTGCTCCCTCTTGTGGCAGAATATTTAAGCTTGTATGCCTTCTCTCAATCCTACAATGAGGTTGAGTGCTGACAGTGCTCATGTTTATGGTCTCCCCAGGCCTGCAGATTACTGCCAGCATTCTGTGAGTGTTCATTAGCTGTCTGCCCAAAACTTACTCTCATGACCACCACTGGTATCTCAGACGGAGCCAGCCACAGAGTGGGAGTGTGTGTAAGTGAGGCATGCAAAGTGCTTGGGATGCCTATGGGCCAGTTGGCTGAGTATACAGGCAAGGAATCCCCAGTGGTTCATAAGTAGACTTCTTGATGGAGTTATTGATACAGTTAGTAGGATCTGTGCCCCTTTCAACGCCCTTTGAGAGTCCTACCTACCACTCTCGCTACCCCTTCCCACTGCTCAGTATTGCAGCTCATAAATCAGTACTCGGGATGGGGTGAAAATAATGAGTCTCTTTGGCAGTATTCCACACAGCTTGGAAAGCCTGGGGTTTACTCACACACTCTTACTTTCCCCAGGGGAGAAATCACAGACCAAGAAGATCTCTCTTGCTCCTAAGCCGTGCCATCTTGGGGAAGGAGTGGTGCCAGTAAAGTTATATTGCTCTTCTAACCCTCTCCAATGAGTCTAAACTTGTATTTTTTTGCTCCAACAGTGTTCTGGAATTTCTCCACTGGAAACCTTCCACAAAGGCTCTCTATTCTATGGGTGATTATTAAGGTAATATTTTCCTGGACCATGGCTGAGAGAGGCTAGAGCTAGTTCATAGGCCACTGCAAAGTCCACAGTCAGGACTGAGGTCTAGATGCCTATTACCCAATACCTGGGTTGGTGAAACGTCTCCCAGGTCCCTTGGCATATGGTGTGGGGTCCCACAGCATCCAAAAGGGCACTTTTATTGGATGGATGCTAACTTACCGGGAAAGGGCGGGGGGGGACATATGAACAAGGGACATCTTATTTAGTCATGATGCTGATGTCACTACCCCCCCCCCCACATGCACATGCACTTTTAAATCCCTATCTTACTTATCACTGATCTTTCAGAACTCTTTCAGTATTTTACACCTTGAGTTGACTTTCTTTTTCTCAGGGATTATTTTAGTCTCAATTTCCTATTCTCTCTTCCAGTGACGTTTTCTGTACTCCCCAGCTCTATACAAGACCTTGAAGTGTGAGCTGAAGAAGTAGTTCTGATGGAAACTGTGGTTTTTAATACTTATGAGAATTTATGATTTACATATTTGGGTGGTTTATTTGCTCTTTTTGTTGTTCCCCATTGTTTGTGAAAAATTCTGGAGAGATTTAGATTTAGTTAACCATCATTATTACTTTAATTCTTCAAAAATGATTAATCTTGAAGCAAAATTTTATACAGAGAAAGTAAGTTAGATTTTGATTTTTTTTTTTTATTATTTTAAAACAATAGATTCTTATTCTCCAAATTCCAGAAGAAACTAGTGATTGTTATTTGGCAACAACCCTATGTTGACCCAGAATCAATTTCAGACCATTTTACATCAGTCCCCATACCTATAAAATCAAGCCACCAGTGAAGTCTACAGTGATTGCACTTCTAAAAATCAATTAGCAATATTGTCACTCACATCACCATAATCTCCAAACTGAAAATTTTGAATATCAATTTGCAAACACTCCTGTTTTGTTTTGTTTTTTAATATTTTGCCAATCTGCTAAACCTACACTCCTTCAAACTCTATATGAAATCAGCTGTTTGTTTTTGGGAGGAAACTGAACCTTCCAAGTTTGGCTCTTCATTCCTTATCAAGCAATGAATTCAGTGTTTTTGTTTGAGATATTAAGAAGTGGTCTTTTCCATTCACCCATAATATTTGCTAAATCATAAAGTTTTTTTTTAATATTTTATTTTATTTATTAGAGAGAATGAGAGAGAGAGAGAGAACATGAGAGGGAGGAGGGTCAGAGGTAGAAGCAGACTCCCCGCAGAGCAGGGAGCCCGATGCGGGACTCGATCCCAGGACCCCGGGATCATGACCTGAGCCGAAGGCAGACGCTTAACGACTGAGCCACTGAGGTGGCCCATCTTCAAATTAAACTTTTTAGCAGACTCAAGACACCTCTTAATTTAATTACACTTTTTCTTTTCCCAGAATTTGCCCTTTACACATACACCCTGCACATAATTTATCTTTACCCAAATCAGGCTACCATTCTCCAAATTAGTTCTTTAATATTTCTGCAATTTCCCATGTAATTATCACCTTTGAAATATTATGACTTTTTATTACCACCTTTTAAAACTGTTGAAAACTATTTTTAAGGTCCAATTCAGTTTTCCATTAATTCTCCCCCCATACAAATGTTATCTCTCATTTGTCTTACAGCAATTCTTTTTTTTAATTGAGATATAATTGACATACAACAATATATTAGTTTCCACTGTACAGCATAATGATTCTATATTTGTGTATATTGCAAAAAGATCACCACAATAATTTTAGTCAACATCTGTCACTAAACAGTTACAAAATTTTTTCTTGTGATGGGAACTTTTAAGATGTATTCTCTTAGCAACTTTCAAATATGCAATACAGGATTAACTATACTCAGCATGCTGTATATTACATTCTCATGACCTATTTATTATATAACTGAAATTCTGACTCCCTTTTGACTCCCTTTAACCCATTTGCCCACTCACCACTTCCTACCTCTGATAACCACCAATCTGTTCTCTGTATCTGTGAGCTTGGGTTTGTTGCTTTGTTTGTTTAAGATTTCACATGTAAGTGAGATCACAAGGTATTCGTCTTTCTCTGTCTGACTTACTTAATTTAGCATAACGCCCCCAAGGTCCATCCATGTTGTCACATATGGCAAGATTTCATTCTTTTTTTTTTTTTAAGATTTTATTTATTTGACAGAGAGAGACACAGCATGAGAGGGAACACAAGCAGGGGGAGTGGAAAGGGAGAAGCAGGCTTCCCGCAGACCAGGGAGCCTGATGCCGGGCTCGATCCCAGGACCCGGGGATCATGACCTGAGCTGAAGGCAGACGCTTAACAACTGAGCCACCCAGGCACCCCTGATTTCATTCTTTTTTATGGCCAAAAAATATTCCATTGTATATACATGCCATGTTTTCTTTTACTTTTTTAAATTTTATTTTATTATGTTATGTTAGTCACCATACAATACATCATTAGTTTTTGATGTGGTGATCCATGATTCATTGTTTTCATATAACACCCAGTGCTCCATGCAGTACGTGCCCTCCTTAATACCCATCACCGGCTAAACCATCCCCCCACCTCCCCCCCCCAAAACCCTCAGTTTGTTTCTCAGAGTCCATAGTCTCTCATGGTTCATCTCTCCCTCTGATTTCTCCCCCTTCATTCTCCTAATGTCCTCCATTCTATTCATTACATTCCACAAATAAGTGAAACCATATGATAATTGACTTTCTCTGCTTGACTTATTTCACTTAGCATAATATCCTCCAGTCCCATCCATGTTGATGAAAAGTAGGGTTCTCATCCTTTCTGATGGCTGAGTAATATTCCATTGTATATATGGACCATGTCTTCTTTATCCTTTCATCTGTTGAAAGGCATCTTGGCTCTTTCCACAGTTTGGCTATTGCGGACATTGCTGCTATGAACACTGGGGTGCATATGGCTCTTGTTTTCACTACATCTGTGTCTTTGGGGTAAATACCCAGGAGTACAATTGCTGGGTCATAGGGTAGCTCTATTTTTAATTTTTTGAGGAACCTCCACACTGTTTTCCAAAGTGGCTGTACCAACTTGCATTCCCACCAACAGTGTAAGGGGGTTCCCCTTTCTCCACAACCTCTCCAACATTTGTTGTTTCTTACCCTGTTGATTTTTGCCATTCTAACTGGTGTAAGGTGGTATCTCAATGTGGTTTTGATTTGAATTTCCCTGATGGCTAATGATGATGAGCATTTTTTCATCTGTCTGTTAGCCATTTGTATGTCTTCTTCAGAAAAGTGTCTGTTCATGTCTTCTGCCCACTTTTTGACTTGATTATTTGTTTTTTGGGTGTTGAGTTTGAGAAGTTCTTCATAGATCTTGGATACCAGCCCTTTATCTGTAGTGTCATTTGCAAATATCTTTTCCCATTCTGTGGGTTGCCTCTTTGTTTTGTTGACTGTTTCCCTTGTTGTGCAGAAGCTTTTTATCTTGATGAAGTCCCAAAAGTTCATTTTTGCTTTTGTTACACTAGCCTTTGGAAATGTATCTTGAAAGAAGTTGCTGTGCCCGATGTCAAAGAGGTTATTGCCTATGTTCTCCTCTAGGATTTTGATGGATTCCTGTCTCACATTGAGGTCTTTCATCCATTTTGAGTTTATCTTTGTGTATGGTGTTAGAGAATGGTCGAGTTTCATTCTTCTGTATGTGGCTGTCCAATTTTCCAAGCACCATTTATTGAAGAGACTGTCTTTTTTTCACTGCATATTTTTTCCTGCTTTGTCGAACATTATTTGACCATAGAGTTGAGGGTCCATATCTGGGCTCTCTATTCTCTTCGACTGGTCTATATGTCTGTTTTTGTGCCAGTACCATGCTGTCTTGGTGATCACTGCTTTGTAATATAGCTTGAAATCGGGCAATGTGATGCCCCCAGCTTTGTTTTTCTTTTTCAACATTTCCATGGCAATTTGGGGACTTTTCTGATTCCATACAAATTTTAGGATTGTTTGTTCCAGCCCTTTGGAATATGTTATTTGAATTTTGATCATGATGGCATTGAAGGTATAGATTGCTCTGGGTAGCATAGGCATTTTAACAATGTTTTTTCTTCTGATCCATGACCAAAAATTTTTTTCCATCTTATTGTGTCTTCCTCAACTTCTTTCATGAGTGTTCTGTAGTTCCTAGAGGATAGATCCTTTACCTGTTTGGTTAGGTTTATTCCAAGGTATCTTATGGTTTTTGGTACTATTGTAAATGGAATCGTTTCTCTAATTTCTCTTTCTACAGTGGCATTGTTAGTGTATAAGAAAGCAACTGATTTCTGTGCATTGATTTTGTATCCTGCCACATTACTGAATTGCTGTATGAGTTCCAGTAATTTGGGGGTGGAGTCTTTTGGGTTTTCCACATAAAGTATCATGTAATTTGCAAAAAGAGAGACTTTGACTTCTTCTTTGCCAATTTGAATACCTTTTATTTCTTTTTGTTGTCTGATTGTTGTTGCTAGGAATTCTAGTACTATGTTGAACAACAGTGGCAAGAGTGGGTATCCTTGTCATGTTCCTGATCTTAAGGGAAAGGCTCTCAGCTTTTCCCCACTGAGGATGATACTCGCTGTGGGGTTTCATATGTGCCCTCTATCGCTATACTCTGAAGAGTTTTAGTCAGGAAAGGATGCTGTATTTTGTCAAATGGTTTTTCTGCATCAATTGAGAGGACCATATGGTTCTTCTCTCTCCTCTTATTAATGTGTTCTATCACATTGATTGGTTTGTGAATGTTGAACCACCTTCGCATCCCAGGGATAAATCCCACTGGGCTGTGGTGGATGATCCCTTTCACGTATTGTTGGATCCTATTAGCTAGGATTTTGTTGAGAATTTTGGAATCCATATTCATCAGAGATATCAGGCTGAAAGTCTCCTTTTTGATGGGGTCTTTGCCTGGTTTGGGGATTAAGGTAATGCTGGCCTCACAGAATGAGTCTGGAAGCTTTCCTTCCTTTTCTATTTTTTGAAACAGCTTCAGAATAGGTATTATTTCTTCTTTGAATGTTTGGTAGAATTCCCCAGGGAATCCATCAAGCCCTGGACTCTTGTTTTTTGGGAGGTTTTTGACCACTGCTTCAATCTCGTTACTGGTTATTGGCCTATTCAGGTTGTCAATTTCTTCCTGTTTCAGTTTTGGTAGTTTATAGGTTTCCAGGAAGGCATCCATTTCATCCACATTGCTCAGTTTATTGGCATATAGTTATTGATAATAATTTCTAATAATTGTTTCTATTTCCTTGGTGTTAGTCGTGGTCTCTCCCCTTTCATTCATAATTTAATTAATTTTGGGTCCTTTCTCTTTTCTTTTGGATAAGTCTGGCCAGTGGTTTATCGATCTTATTAATTCTTTCAAAGAACCAGCTTCTAGTTTCATTGATCTGATCTACTATGTTTCTGGTTTCTAATTCATTGATCTCTGCTCTAATCTTAATTATTTGTCTTCTAATGCATGGCTTAGGCATCGTTTGTTGCTTTTTCTCTAGTTCTTTAAGGTGTAGAGTTAGTTGGTGAATTTGGGATTTTTCTGTTTTTTTGAGTCAGGCATGGATGGCTATGTATTTCCCCCATAGGACCACCTTTGCAGTATCCCATAGGTTTTGGACAGATGTGTTTTCGTTCTCATTGGTTTCCATGAATTGTTTAAGTTCTTCTTTGATTTCCTGGTTGACCCAAACATTCTTGAGCAGAGTGGTCTTTAGCTTCCAAGTGTTTGAATTTCTGCCAATTTTTTTTCTTGTGATGAGTTCCAGCTTTAAAGCATTATGGTCTGAGAATACACAGGGAATAATCTCAATCTTTTGGTATCAGTTGAGACCTGATTTGTGACCCAGTATGTGGTCTATTCTGGAGAAAGTTCTGTGTGCGCTCGAGAAGAATGAGTATTCTGTTGTTTTAGGGTGGAATGTTCTGTATATATCTATGAGGTCCATCTGGTCCAGTGTGTCATTCAAAGCTCTTGTTTCTTTGTTGCTTTTCTGCTTAGATGATCTGTCTATTGCTGAGAGTGGAGTATTGAGGTCTCCTACAATTAATGGATTGTTATCAGTATGACTCTTTTTTTGGTTAACAGTTGGCTTTTGTAGTTGGCTGCTCCCATGTTGGGGGCATAGATATTTACAATTGTTAGATCTTCTTGTTGGATAGACCCTTTAAGAATGATACTGTGTCCTTCTGTGTCTCTAACTACAGACTTTAGTTTAAAATCTAATTTGTCTGATATAAGAATTGTTACCCCAGCTTTCTTTTGAGGTCCGCTGACATGGAAGATGTATCTCCATCCCTTCACTTTCAGTCTGGATGTATCTTTGGGTTCAAAATGAGTCTCTTGTAGACAGCATATGGATGGGTCCTGTCTTTTTATCCAGTCTGCAACCCTGTGCTGTTTTATGGGAGCATTTAGGCCATTCACGTTGAGAGTGATTATTGAAAGATATGAATTGTCATCATGTTGCCTGTGAAGACATTGTTTTTATAGATTGTCCCTGTAAATTTCTGTTGTATATCACTCTTGGGGTCTTTCTCCTTTTATAGAACCTCCCTTAATATTTCTTGCGGGGCCAGCTTAGTGGTCACATATTCTTTCAGTTTCTGCTGGTCTTGGAAGCTCTGCATCTCTCCATCCATTCTAAATGACAGCCGTGCCAGATAAAGTATTCTTGGCTGCATGTTCTTCTTGTTTAGTACTCTGAATATGTCTTGCCAGGCCTTTCTGGCTTGCCAGGTCTCTGTGGATAGGTCTGACGTTATTCTGATGTTCCTCCCTCTGTACGTAAGGAATCTCTTCCCCCTAACTGCCCTTAAGATGGTTTCCTTGGTTCTAAGATTTGCAAGTTTTACTATTACATGCCCGGGTGTTGGCCTGTTTTCCTTGATCTTGGGAGGGGTCCTCTCTGCCTCTAGGACACGAATGTTTGTTTCATTCCCCAGGTTAGGGAAGTTCTCAGCCATAATTTGCTCAAATATATCTTCTAGTCCTCTCTCTCTCTCTCCACTCCCTCCGGGATTCCAATAATTCTGACATTAGAACGTTTCATGGTGTCACTTATTTCTCTGATTCTATTTTCATGGATTCTGAGTTGTTTTTCGCTTGCCTCCTCTTTTCCTTTTTTATCTATTAAATGGTCTTCCAGGTCACTAATTGATTCTCTGCCTCGCTTACCCTAGCTGTTAGATTATCTAGATTACATTGGATCTCATTGATAGCATTTTTAAGTTCTGCCAGTTCAGCTTTCATTTCTGTCCTTAGAGAGTCTATGTTGCCATTAATTGATTTCTCCATTCTAGCTATTGTCTTCACAATTGCTAGCCTGAATTCCATCTCCTACATCTTGGTTATATCTGAATCCATTTGTAAATCTGTGGCATAAGTCATAATCTCTGAGTCTTTCCTATTTTGGGGGTTCCTCCTCTTAGTCATTCTGTTGATGGGTGGTTGAAGGAATATACAGAGTCCAAATTATTGATCACAACCCAAACAAGATGCACCTGTTTTATAGGGACCTTAGGGTTGTCAGCCTCTTGTTTTCCCAGCCTGTCTTCTGGGGGAGGGGCCTGCCATGCTGTTACTTAGGCAACCCCGTTTGTGCAGAGTTGCCCTGCCCCTGTTGCGGGGGATGGGCTCAGTGAAAACCAGTTTTGGGGGGCTTTTGTTCTCTGGCGGCTTTCCGCATCTCTTCAAGAGCCAGAGCAGAAGAGACTGTTTCCAGCCCTCCGCCTCAGAGCAGAAGGATCGCAATCTGTTCTTCAGTGAGCCCTCCAGGCCACACTATCTCCGTTTCTGTCTGTGCTGCCCTAAACTGCAGTCCTGGATTGTGTGTCCCTCAGCAGTGCCCCCAGTCCTCACCTCCATGTCGGGGCACGTCTCTGCCATTTGTCCTTCTAAAACCGCCAGCCGCCCCCAGTTCCCACGCGCAGCCGCGCTGCTCTGGGTTTCCATCCAGGGGGCTGCCCTAAAGTCCTTACCTGGCTGCTACCGGTCTGCGAGTCTTTGCCCCATCCCCAGCGCAGGAGGCTATCGCTCACTGGCAGTGTAGGATCCCCACAGCCAGGATCCCTCCCACTGCCATTTATCCTCTGATATCTGCCCACAGAATCACGGCTCCCCGATTCGAACCTTGAAACCAACTGCCTGCGATATTCTGTTTGTAGAGATCTAGATCTATCTTCTTACATCTCAGGCTGATTTTGTGGGTGTTCAGAGAGGTCTGGTAGATATCATACCATGTTTTCTTTATCTATTCATCTGTTAGTGGACATTTAGGTTGCTTCCATATCTTGGCTATTGTAAATAATGCTGCAACGAACACAGGTATGCTGATATCTTTTCAAGCTAGTGGTTTTGTTTTCTATAGCAACTATTTTTTGTTTTGTATTGTTTTTATTCATGCATGTCTTATATAAATGAAAGGCACATAGTAATATTATAGTAGAACAAGATTTTGTTTTAAATGTACCTCTCTTTCCACCCAAATCTGAACCAATTGAGAGTCAAAGTAATCAGCTTATGGAAATTAGAGTATCAACTTTATTAACAATCAGCCAAGTTTGGAGGAAATAACTCATATCTTTGGCTAAGGGAGCTTTCTGATACTGATCTCTACAATTATACAAATATCCATCTAGTCACATATGTATAGTAGGAAGGAGGCCATGATCCTGTAAATCTCATGCCATATAGAGACAAAGCAGACTATGTGCTCTCTGCTGAAAGCCAGCTAACAAGGAGGAAGAAAAACAGAAAGGGCTTGGCTTAAATTATTTAAGATAATTTATCTTAAATTATGAATGAAATAGGTGTTCATCCTCTCTTGCAGAGGAATAAGTGATGGTGTGGGGAGAGTTTATCCAAGTGGAGCTCCCTTTACAGGGAAGGAAGCAGCAGTAGTGGAGGAATTCATTCTCCACCTAACAAACAAGTGCTCTTTTTTTTTAATGTGTGTGATAATTCAAAAGCATAAGCAGACATAAAAATTACTAACACCATGTTAAAGGTCAGGTAGACGCCAATGAAACAATCTAAGGTAGAAAAAGGAGTTAATTTTTAAAAATTCACAATGTCTATCATATTGAAATCATTTTTTCAATCAATAACCATGAATTAAATATATTCTTGTTAAAAGTATCTAAGCTTTTAAATTCCATAATCTATTCCTTTAAAAAGGAAATGGGAATCTATTTGCTTTTCACAGAAAGCTAAATTGGAAACGATCAGTGCTTGAGATGTTAAAAGACCAGAACATCTGAATGTGAATTTAAGGTGTTCCCACAAGTTATAAATCAATTATAAAACTATATATGCAATAATAAAACTGACTAGAAGACTAGAATCAGGTTTGATTTGCCCTGATTGGAAAAGTCATTGAGGGACTGGAATTTTATCAGTACTGTTATCTTTCTTTTGAAAATATTCATTCAATATAATAACTGGGTAAAGAGAAAAGCTCAAGAGCCCTGCTATTCAAAATGGCCCTCTGAAGAGCAACATTGGCATCTAAGGGGCTAATCAGAAATGCAGTTTCAGGGCGCCTGGGTGGCTCAGTTGGTTAAGCGACTGCGTTCGGCTCAGGTCATGATCCTGGAGTCCCGGGATCGAGTCCCACATCGGGCTCCCTGCTCAGCAGGGAGTCTGCCTCTCTCTCTGACCCTACCCCCTCTCATGCTCTCTATCTCATTCTCTCTCTCAAATAAATAAATAAAAATCTTTAAAAAAAAAAAAAAAGAAATGCAGTTTCAGGCCCAACTCCAACTAACTGAATTAGAATCTATATTTTACTAAGATCTTAGGTGATCTGTTTCCACATTAAAGTTTGAAAAGCACCGAAAGTCCTCCTTAGCAGAGGTGATGTTCTGTGAATGCCTTTTTCTGAAAGCAGAAGGATGGGGTTTCCTGATATACTTTTTCACAAAACTATCAGTTCTCTAAGAGAACCAAATCTGTACTTCAGGGTGAACAGAGCTAAACATCAATGTCTTCTTAGAGCATCAATCATAAAGCAAAAAAATTCCATAATTTTGGGGATACGATCTGTTATCTTTTATATCTTGCTCCAAGTCCACCTAGGTCTCCACCAAGGAGACCATGCCTTATTTATATTTTATTCCTTCACTAAGTTGGTGTTTAGTGAATGTCTATTGAACGTCTTTCAGAAGAAAGAATTTCCCATAGCAAATAGCAAGTTGTACTAGAAGATCTCTAATAGTCTTTTTAAATCTAAGACTTTATGACTTAAAGAGTATTATTTGTATTTATAACTTTATGTACATGTAAACACATAGTGTTATATTCATATTTATATGATGGAAACAAGTGAGGAAAATTTCTTTTCTTTTCTTTTTTTTTAATTTAAATTCAAATAGCCAAAGTGAGGAAAATTTAAAGGTCTCTTCTCTAGCCCATAACTTGGCATTACCCTTTTTATTGGTAGTAGTTACCTGAACTGTTGAGAATGTAATCAAATATAAATGAACCAGCCTCCTAAAGTACATATCTAACTAATTAAAATCGCTTTTTCCTGATTACAGCCCTGTGAAGCCTCTAATCTACCTTTCATCCCAGTGCTTAGGGTTCACAGGTTGGGGGAGGTGTTAAAGTCCTCCCTCGTATTCTTCCACCATAGTCTTCTCCAGGCAGTAGATAACTGACCAGTTTCCTAGGAGTGTCAATGAAGACAAACAACTAGTTTGCTAACATTTAGGTTTTGTCATAGTCATTTGCTACCTTACAGAAATACTGAATGTTGTTATTTGAGATACACCAGAACCTTAAGCATCCCAGGGCTCCAACATTCTTACACTAAAACTTCAAAAGCAAATATCTACAGAAAATTACCTAGCTAGATCCTTTCAGGTTTCTATCTTTGCTGTGATTTTAGATAGACTACTGTATTTGTTTTTTATTGATATCTCAAAATCCCTATGATGACTTCTCTGCGGAATGGCATAAGAAAAGTAGATATGCTATTATGAGGAAAAAACTGGAGAGGCAACCAAGAAACAGACTTAACTCTAGAAAACAAACTGGTGCTTACCAGAGGGGAGGTGGGTGGGGGATGGGTTGAGTGGGTGATGGGAATTAAGGAGGGCACTTGTGATGAGCAATGGGTTTTGTATGTGTTAAATCATTAAATTATACACCTGAAACTGATATCACACTGTATGTCAACTAACTGGAATTTAAATAAAGACTTTAAAAAAAACAAAAACTGGTGCTGTCCAATATACTTGTACTGGAAGTAACCAGTTAGCATTTTTCCTGCCATCAGGGAGTAATAGATTTCATGACTAGGAAGAAAAGGTAAACTTTAACATTAGTAGAGCAGAAAGAAACTTGAAAGTGGTTGGGCTTTAAAATATTCTGCTTCAGCAGACAGAACACTCACTTTATACAAGGATCACATTCTATGATCCAAAAGGATGTTTAGATGTAAATTTTATTTAGTCTATGAACCATCTCTTTTAAAACGTTTCTGTACTGTAATGAAGAAATATTTAGTACTCCAATAATCTTTTTGCTATAAATGTCTAGACATTAATTAGCTGGCAAATTGATAAAGATTAATTTGTATTGTTTTTACTTCAATAAGTAAAGCACAAAAATAATTTTACCTGTTTTTCATTTACATTGTAATCCTTAATCTCTCAATTATATAAAGTATTTCTCATTTTAAAAATGTTGAATTTGACACTGAATTACTTTTCATGAGACTTGGCTTTCATTAAAAAAATATTTGGGTATTTTGTCTGTTTTTGTTTTAAAAAACACACCATAAAAAGAATCAGGAGGCAGAAACCAAAGTACAAAAGAAGGAAAAAAACACAAGGAAGATTTTACTTTATCTCCTGAATTCTAGATAAGTCTCAGGAATTCAAGCATAAGGACATGGATGGATTACAGAGAAACAGAATCCCCATCACGGTAATGCTCAGGGAATTGAGGGTGGGTGTAAAGTTGTTCTTTGCAGGCACTTTGCAATTTGTTAGTTCTTTTGAGATATATAGGCTTTCTGTCAGACTTTTATAAGCTTTTCCTTATGCATAAAAATTTGGCAAAAAGTTTCTGTATGCATGTGGGTGTGTAAGTTTCAAGAAGTGTTAGAAGCAAAAAAACTACAAATAAGAAAATGACAAATTTCAGTGTGAATCAGCATCATGAAAAAAAATCAACTAATTTAGTCAGGCTATTAGTTTCAATTATTTGGACCTGAATTCAGAGATAAGGCAGACTAATAGAGCAGGTGTTCAGGAAAAATCCCAGTAGCAGTTGCTGAAGGGGGAGGCTGACAGACACATGAACTCACTCAGTATTTGGTATGAAAACAACAAAGAAGCAACTTTTTGTTAAGCTGTTCAATGACTAAGGCCATGTCCTTTATAGTTTTCTTGGCCATGAGCAGAATTGGGCTGTTAGGCCCAAACACAAGTAGAATCCACATATGGGGATTAGAATGTCAAGGGGCAAGGAGCCAAGCAATCCATCATGTCTACAAACACAAAACTATATCTTTTTTTTTAACCTAAAATATATGAAAATTTGATCATGATTACCATGATAATGTAAGCTTATAGAATAAAGAGTAAAGTCTAAATCCATCATTTTACAATAGGAAGGAAATGAAGACTCTAGAGTATAATTGTCACAGGTTGGGTTCACCCTCTGAAGCAGGGTGCTAAAAAGGAGTGTGGAGTGAAAGATGGTTTATTAGGGATGAACGTCTACCAAAAGAATGAGGAGAAAGCAGCATTTGGCAGAGGAAAAAGCAGCACTACAGTGTAGGTGCCACAAAGCCAGCTTCGGTCTGGACCAAGTACCACCATCAAAGATTCCCAGGACAGATTGAAATGGCTGGGCTCGCCTGCCTGTCTTACCTAGTCAAGCAAGATGAGCTGCTCAGGAAGGATGTGACTCAAGTAGAATAAGGCCACTCTCTACAGCCCAGTCGGATCGTGAGATCTGGCTTCAGTGAAAGTCAGAGGCTGCCTTCTCACTGCACCCCTGCATCTGGACAGTAAGTCTTCTTTTGAGGACCTGGGCGGTATGCCCCTTGTGTCTACTGCACCAGGACCAAAAATCAGTTCCCCAAAGGAATCCTTGTCTAGGACTTCATATTATAAAGATAATTTATATTTATTTTCCTTCATAGTGGGGAAAAAAAAAACTGAGAAAAAATATATTTTATATGATTTTTCCCCAAAGGCAATCACAAATAAAATGCATAAACGAGTCATATAAAATTGACTCATTTGACAAAGCAAATCACCTACAAAGAAGATATTAATAAAATCACGGAATACTTGCTTTATCTAAGATGCTGAATTTTGAAAATATAACACAGAAAATCATTAATGGAACAAAACATAATTTCAGTTTCTTACTAAATATTAACTGATATGGTAAAATATCTAAACAACAATGAGAATGTGTTTGTCACAGAACTTTCTCATTTCTAACACTGCAGGGATAGAAAAATGGGTGATAGATTAATAATACATGGGCTTGTCCTTCAAGAAGTCATAGGCTAATGCAAGAGAGAGACACATTAATAGATAAATGACAATAGAATGCAATCATTGCATCTGGAAACATGAGTGCTGAAGAATCATCTAGCCCAGGCTTAGGGTGGGATAGTCTGGGGACATCAAGAAAGACACTGAAGGAAAAAGCTCTCTCAGCTCTTAGCATTCCCACCCTTAGCCATGAACCACCAGACAAAGAACAGAGGGCTCATCTTTATTTTTTTTTATTTTTTTATTTTTTGAGAGAGAGAGAGAGAATGCGAGGGAAGGGTGAGGGGCAGAGGGAGAGAAAGAATCTTTAGCAGGCTCCATGCCCAGCTCAGAACCCGACATGGGGCTCGATCTCACCACCCTAAGATCATGACCTGAGCTGAAATCAAAAATCAGATGCTTAATCTACTGAGCAACCTAGGCACCCCATAGAGGGCTCATCTTTAAAGAAATGCAGAAAATCATCTGAGGAACTCTAATGCTTCTATTGTAAATAGTAGCACCCCAAAGTAAAGCTCTGCTCATCCTAGCATTTGGGGCCCCACATCTGAAGGCAAAACCTGATTGTCCTCATGCTGCACTCAAGTCATAAACCTAACTCAACAGTCAAAATCCCAACTCATGAAATAAAACCAATGTGAAACCTATATACAGAGTGTGTGTATATATATATATATACATATATATATATATATATATAAACACAATATACACTGTTTAAACACACACACAGAGTAAATCCTACCTTCTTTTTTTTTTTTTAATATGAATAGACAAGGAGGAGTCATTAGTATATGAGGAAAACCAAGAGCATACAAGACAAAGACCAAGATAAACAAAATGAAAAACTAATTCCAGGGGAAGGAAAGAGAAAGAAATGTGTAATTAATATTCTCAAAGAAGGTTGAGAAAATATTATTTCCATAAATTATGAATGGGATAATAAGAACAGGAAAAGAATCATATAACAAGAAAGAATCTGAAGGGAGTTATAGTACCTAAAATGTAAAATATCAGAGGGAGGCTAGAAGAAAATCCAAGGAAATGTCTCAGAACATAGTTCAAAAAGACAAAGAGACAAAACACGAGGAAAATTACATAGAGGCAGGGAGGTCAACATTCATTTATAAGAATTCCAAAAAAAGAAAGAATGGAAAGAAGAAAATATAGAAATAATAGGGGATTATTTCTCAGCACTAAAGAAAAATTAGGCTTCAAACTAAAATGGACTATAAAAAAAAGGACAAGTCTTAATACTTGCCCATGAAATTTTAGATCATACTAAACATAATGAAAATATCTTAGAAATTCCTACAAAAGAATGAGAATCAGACTAGAAACCATATCTCATTAAAAAAATATTCTAAAAAATGGAGACATAAGCTTGAAAATACACAGGAAACCAACTGCAACGTTTAGTCAATATATCCATCAAGAGTGAAGGCATTTTCAGATGTACAAGGACTCAATGAATTATTTTTCACATACCTTTTCTTAGAAGTTCCTTAGGAAGTGCGGATATTATAGCAACATGGAGGTTGGGTAAGGATCAACAGAAATAAACCACAGACTCAGACCAGCTGCAATTTTTTCATTTCTGTGGCAAAGGAAATATAATTTAACAGAAGTGTCCACACAGAAAAGATACGTATCTCTGTGTGGCTTTTTCCAGGACCCTATATCCCTATGGGGCACATGGCTGCTGGTAAAACTCCAAGTTCCTGCTAAGCCACTGTTATTTTATACTATTCCAGACCTTAACCTAACCACCCATGTACTTCTGTTCAAGAAAGTCTTTAGAAAAACTCAGCTTTCTTAGGTTTTGAACCAAACTTAATATTAGAAAGGTTTTTTTTTCCCCCCTCAGAGGCAAGCAGAGTCAGTACCCAGGTGTCCCTAAAAAATATTGCTGCCTACTATTTTCCAGTGTCTCAGAAAACCTGTCTTCTCACCATGTCAGAACCAAACAAAATAAAGTAAAAACAGTAAAAAGACCAAAGACATAAAATATGGGAAGCAGTGGGTCCATTCAAGGAAAGCAATGGAGGGAAAGTCCTGGGGTAGCACCTGTGCAGGGGTTCGGGGGCATGGATCCAGTTTTGAACAGGATAATACACAGCTCTGAGAAGGGAAGTTCTAGGAAAAAAAGAACTCCATGCACATTTATAGATTTTTTTTTTTTGTTACCCTGCACTTTTTTAGTCTTCCCTTTTTTTACTTGTCCAATTGAGGATAGGTCGGTAAAATTGGACAAAGTATTTTGGATTCCCTAATTAAAAGAACAAGAGTTTGGAACCTTTACTGTTCTTATTATTTCTTTTCCTTGTTCTTTGCAATTGGGCATTATTATCATTTTTGGTGTTTCAGCCGGTGTTTCAACAGTGAAAAGACTGCATACTCATTTGGGACGCCTGGGTGGCTCAGATGGTTAAGCATCTGCCTTCGGCTCAGGTCATGATCCCAGGGTCCTGGGATCAAGCCCCACATCGGGCTCTGTGCTCAGCAGGGAGCATGCTTCTCCCTCTCCCTCTGCCTGCCTGTCTGCCTACTTGTGATCTCTCTCTCTTTCTCTCTCTCTGTCAAATAAACAAATAAAATCTTTCAGAAAAAAAAAAAAAGACTGCATCTTCAAATGAGATAATTCAAGAATTCTTGAGTTTACTAAAAAGAGACTAATTATCAAAGAATGATGGGATATAGGGAACCACAGGGGGACAGCAGGGACCAAGGGCTAGCAGCAGCAGAGCTCAGGCTCAGGAGGTGAGGGAAAAAATTACCAAAATCTGAAAGAACAGAAATCCATGCAGAACAGGTGACCTGGAAAGGAGCAACAATCCTTGTCTAGGGGATGTGCCCAACCCTGGGGAGGGAGTCAGGAGAATAAACGCCCAGACCTCACTCTTCATCTTCCCTATTTCCTGCTGGAACTTACCATGGTCAAACCCGACTAGAAGCCAGAGGGCAGGGAACTCTCTGGGTGACAGAGTCAGTCAATCTCCTCAGAAAACAGCTGGGTGGGATGGAAATAAAGGGAAATAAAGATATTTGCCCCATATGTCATTCTGAATTTCCTTATCTTTTCAAAAGATGCTATGTCCTGTGTTCCTCTTGTCCTAAAATGTTTCATCCTTTCATAATTGTATGTAGGATTATAGCAACTAAGTTTTAATGTGATCCACTGACTCCGGATGTGAAGAAAAGCTCAAGAGATATCTTTGGTGCCACTGTAAACAGTTGAAGCTCAAATCTTTCACTGTTTATGGATGGTAGCTTCAAATTACTGAAGAGTATAGGAAGAGACCTTTGAATGCAAACACTTCTGAAATCGAAGTACACAACTCAGAGGTAAATTTTACCTTAGAAATAGCCATGGTTGTCTTGGTAATGGAAGAGTAAGGAAACCAGGAGAAATATGAAATGTTGCAATTCGTGACAAGGCAGGAGTTTGGGTCTCTGGTTATTATTTCTCTCCTTTTGTTTATATGATTTGGCCAAAATGAGCTAGGTAAAAGGTATCCATAACTAAACCCTGCTCACTTTTTTGTAACATGATCATAACACCACTGGCTCCAAAGTATATGAGAACAAACCTAGGCGCCACATTTTATATGTTGTCACAGGCACACAGGACTCATTGGAACTGAATCTGGGTGCTAGTAACAAGTTCATTCTAAAACTTCTCTGAAAATAGCAATAGCTGTCTTTGCTATTGTTTTTCTCACTTGCTTTAAACATGTGATTATCCTTAACTGATAAGTTATGCAAAGTGGATGCAAAGGTAATCATTTATTACTTTCACAGATTTAAAAATTAAGCAAGATGGTTATCGGTGCGTAACAACACCATATTACACATAGAACCCTGAACTTCATTAGGTGAAATAGCTTTATGCCCAGGGATTCTTGTTGCTTTTGTTCTGTCTGACTGTTCACTATCTGCCCTTTGCAATGGAGTAAACTACTCATTAATTTTGTATATTTGGTTTGTGACATTTTCCATTCCCAGAATCCTTGTGATGAATTACACGACACAGTGGAAACAACTATAGAACAAAACAAAAACACACCACATGTGGTCTGCTAACCAGGATTCTGTCAAGCAAAATTGGATGCTGCGTTCCCATGGTTTCCTTTCAGTAGTAAAAGGGAAAATGCATGCTCAGAAGCACCATTTCTGTAAATTGCTAAAAAAATCTTCATATTAATGTAACCTAGAAAATATTTTAGTGACAAAAAAAGCTACAAGGAAACCAAGTTACACTTTTTTTTTTTTTGACTAACACAAAAGAAAAATGTTCTTTATAGGAACATGGGGCAGAAATGATAACATCAATTCCATTTTTCTCATTCAGTAATAAATCTCATTTAGGGAGAAGGTATTTTAACAAGTGCTTTATCCTACCTCGCTAAAGGAGACTTTTAAAATATCACATATCACATACGGTGAGAAGGGAAAGAGATAGAGTGCATAAGTAAGAGAAAAGAACAGGACCTGGCCCTTTGAGAGCTAACATTCTGAAATCAGTACACAATGGCTAGCATTAGCCATCTCCAGGAGCCTCCTAATAAGAAGAGATGTCGCCTAGGACAAAACAGGAAGACCAAAGCCTACAAATCTTATTGTCTACTAAGATTTGAAAAACAGTGTTAACTTAATCAGTGGAAGGAATGTATCAAGAAAAGGGAAACAAAGTCACTTGTGAAGGCCTTAGGGAATCCGGGAAGTACTTTGCCAGAGTTTATCCAGGGTTCTCCAGCGGTGACAACCTATACCTGGAGGTCTCTATTTAGAGAACCCTCAGTCATCCAGCTTTGCCACAGCCCGCAGGATGAATTCAGAGCTATTTTCTGATAATCCCTTCTGCTGTTGACAAAGGACAGAAATATCCCCAATTATAAATAAAACAAATTGGAATTCCAAGATCCATGCTCATTAATCCCAAGTGGTAGATGAATTCTGACAGCAATCACAAAACTAATTTTCTGTGCCCCAAAACTGGTGACCAGACCCTGAACCATTGTTCCTTCAATTGGACACTATGCATAGCCAGTTCTTTATCTTTATAATATTGTTGTGTCAAATCTTTTTAACTTTTGCACCACAGTTACCTCACACTTTTTGTTTCAAAAAAAATGCTTCTATTATTCTTTTTATTTTAAAAATCATATAATTCAGGGGTAAAAAATGGAAAAGCACAAAGGAAGATTTTTAAATGATCTAACACCTCACTGTTAACATTATGGTGCTATTATCAATCCAGCCTTCTCAAATTTTATTTAAATTCTTATCTTTACACTGTAAGATACACTTACAGAAAAACTGCATAAAACTCATTCTCTGTGTGCCACTCCCAAATCTGGTACAACCATCTTCCTCCACCATAGCTGTAATAACAATCACGACTTTATTTTCATCCTTACCTCTTTCCAAATTATTACCAATTTTCAACAAAAGTTGATATGGTAAATCTTTGCCAATCAAGTGGGTGTATAATAAACATTCATGTTCTTTTTAAATTTCGGTTCCATAATGTTGAGGTTAGACAACTGTGAGATTAGTCCACACAAAACTGTCCTCACTTCTGACACCAACTGAGAGCTTGGGGGTTCTGAAAATCACCTCGGGTTTAATAATTCTCCAGAAGGACTCACAGAACTCACTGAAAGCTCTTATATGCATGATTACGCCTTATTGCAGGGAAAGGATACAGATTAAAATCAGGCAAGAGACAAAGCACCTAGGACAGAATCCAGGAAAAAGTACCAAGTACAGAGCTTCTGCTGTCCTCTCTGCAGTGAGGATAGTGTTTCTGCCCCAGTGCAGATTTATGGCAATATGCAGGGAATATCGTCCACCAAGGGAGCTCACCCAAGCCTTGGTGTCAAGGGTCTTTACTGGCGCTCCACCGCATCACAACAGTTGACTTCCCACTGGCTAATCCCAGACTCCTCTCCTCCAGAGGTCCAGCTTTGGGACTCAAAGCCTAACCTTAAACCATACTGGTATCATCTGGCTTGGCCTGTCGTCTTTACTCTAAATCACACGGATATTATCTGGTTTAGCCAGCTTCCACCCCAGATCACATTGTGAGGCTACCCAGCACAATGTGCTAGACAAACAAGGACACTTCTTTCAGTCACAACAGTCCTGGAGCTTAGAGATTAACTCCCAGGAGCTGAGGTCAGAAGCCAGGCCTCTCTGGGGGCAAGGTTAAATTCTCTACCACACACCTAATTCTGCCTAAGGCTGAGTGTCTTTTCATATGTTGACAATCTGATTTTCTGTCTCTGGGTAGTACCTAAATCTTCCACAGAGTTTTCAGTTTAGGTCTTTTTTCTTAGTGAATTTTAGGAGTCTTTATACATAGCAAATACTGCTCCGTAGTTAAATATATATGGCAAAGATCTCTGGCTTGCCATGCCTTTTTCATTCTCTTTATGATATATTTTTAAGAATGGAAGTTCTGAATATTAATGTAGTTGAATTCATCATGTTTTCGTTTAAGTTTTCATTCTGTGTGTGAATTAAATCTTTCCCTACCCCAAAGGTCATGATAACATTCCCTCTGTTACCTTCTAAAATTTCCAGTTTTGCTCTTCACATTTAGATTAATAATAACCCTGCAGGTGATTTTTCCTATATGATATGAGCTTGGGATCCAAATTTACTCCTGTAGATAACCCACTGCGCCAGAGCCACATATTTTAAAAATCTATCTGTGTTCATCTGTTACAGACAGGTATTACTAGGTAAGTCTCTGGTTATGTATGTGTCTCTTCCCAAGCTTTCTATTCTGCCCACTGGTTTGTCTATTCTTGTGCCAATATCATACTATTTTCATTGAAACTATAGCTTTATAATGCATCTTGATATCTGCTAGGGCAAATCCTACCACATTGTTCTAAGTCAAGAATGTCCCTTGCACTTTAATTTAAACTTTAGAATCACCTTACCAAATACAACCCCCCCCCAAAAAATAGTCAGTGTTTTGATTAGGCTTTTAATGATTCTCTGGCTCAGATGAAGTGAAATGTATATCTTTACAATATTCTGTCTTTCTATCCATGGATAGTATTTTCACAGTCCATTTATAATATTATCCTCACTTTTTGTAGATAACTTGAATTAGATTTTAAATTTTCTTCTAAGTTTCCTCCTTTTGAATTAGATTTTAAGTTTTCTTCTAAGTTTCCTCCTTTAACCTAAAAGATATTGTTACATTACTTCATAGAGTTAATGTTTCTTTAGATATATCCACAGATTTACCACTTTATTTGCTGTTCATACTTTTGAAAACTCATAATTTCTATCAAATATCACTTAACTTCTGTTTGATATATACAAGCTTTAGAATTTTGACTTACAACAGTCCATTGGTAATACAAACTGTTTTTGTATTTCTGTATTTTTGCTCTCATTCTTGAAAGACATTTTTTCTTAGTATATAATTACAGGTTGGCAGGCATTTTCATTTAGCACATAAAAGATTTTTTAAAATACTTGATTTTTGTGAAAAAGTAAAAGCACAAGAATGAAATTTTTTAAATGCCCCAAATCAAACTGCCCAGGGATCATTAGTACTAACATTTTTAGGCATATCTATCCAATCCTTTTCAGGCATATACATGGAATTCATTTACAAAAGTTTGATATTAGTTTTTGAAACCTGTTTGTTCTTTTTTTTTTACTTAACAATATACTGTTATTATTCTTTGCATAGTGTAATTCTTAAGAGTCTAGGTTTTAGAATCAGCCATCCTAAATTCAAATTCTGACTCAACTGCACATTAATTGTTTAAACTTGGGCATATTACTTAGCCTCTGTGCCTAAGCTTCTTCATAGGTAATCCACCTGAGCTTGCTGTTGTCTGGTTCCACAACTCAAAGCTTATCATCATAGCCAAGCTAAAACTACTTCTACATATTATATGACTGCTTCTACATATTATATGAGTCGCAAATGCAACTCAAACACAAATACTAAATAAATCTTAAAAGCTGACTGCAGCATTTCTTTTCCCAAATCTCCCCAGTTTGCCCCATCCTTTGGTTTAATGCTAAGTCCCTGTTCATGGGCCTAATCATCTTCATAAACCTAACAAGTGCTCATCAATAATTTCAATTCTTCTCTCCCCTCTTGACACACAGAATAATAGAGGTGCTGATAGGGCCTTGAAGAACACGTCTAATAATTTTGTTTCTATGTGACAGTTGACCCAATATTTAAAGAGACCTCTTAGGGGCGCCTGGGTGGCTCAGTCGGTTAAGCGACTGCCTTCGGCTCAGGTCATGATCCTGGAGTCCCAGGATCGAGTCCCGCATCGGGCTCCCTGCTCGGCGGGGAGCCTGCTTCTCCCTCTGACCCTTCCCCCTCTCATGAGCTCTCTCTCTCTCTCATTCTGTCTCAAATAAATAAATAAAATCTTAAAAAAAAAAAAATAAAGAGACCTCTTAGATTCTGCCTCAATCTTTGCTAAGTCTTGTCTGGCTAAATAGCTCTAGTTTCTTCACTTATTTCTCAAGAGAAGTGATTCCTCATAACCTTGGCACCCTGGTTGTTACCTTATGACCATTTTATTTCATTTACATCCCTTTTAAAGTGTAGCACTAAGCACTGACTGCTATACTCTAAGTATTTATAAACTGTGGCTTTGGGCGAGAAACACATAAGAAAGTATTTATTAGAAGGCTGGCCCAAAATATATAATAGTAAAAAAAACTACAGCAATAAATTTTTATTGTGAGCAAGATTCAAGTGTTGTAGAAAAGAGGAAGAAAACAAGGGTTTAAGAAAACTCTATATAGCTTTATAAATAAGAGACAAAAATCAAATATAAAGGGAATGACCAGATATTAATTAGAAGGTCTGCCATGGGGATGGACATTGTTGGGATGGAGGGAGAAATATATATTTTATGATGCTTTGGTGAGCCAAACTTTGTGCAATGAGTAAAATTTAAAAGGAAGGCTACTATAGCTTAATATTTAGAACAAACAATATTAACTGATGCTTTCCATCAATAGAAAGAGCAGTCTCTGAGGAAATAAAATAACTATTAGTTTTATTTTGATGTCTTCCATAATCTTTCAATAAGAATAAGATGAAAAAGAAGGAGGAAGAGGAGGAGGAGAAGGGGGAGGTGGTGGTACTCAGCTTCTCTGTATTCCCCTGGGACTTTATTTACACCTTAATTATTGTATTTTCTCCCTGTGATGTACTGTGTAAAATCTGTTTATCTAAACAGAACTGAGATTTTTTTTAAATCTTGGTATCATCCCTGGTGTCTAACAAATTGCTTGACACAACAGGCCCTCTTGACTCTTTGTTAAATGAATGAACAAATAAATTCTTTAGAAAATATTCATGTATTTGAAAGGAGGTGTCAAGCAAATTATCTTTCAGTTTCTTTATAACTCCAAGAACCCAGACATCCATAAAGCTATGCTTAGTTTTCAAAGCTACAGGCAATTTGGGAAAGATTGTTGGCAGTTAGTCTTTTCAGACACTGCACATGAATGTGCAAGTATCAGTAACAAAACTTTATCTGAAAAACAATTTAAGGGTGTGAAGAAAAAAGATGCCATGGACAGTGTGTTTGATATAGCAGGATTTATCAGGATTACATATTTATATGTAAAAGAAATACATCTGTGTTCTAAAATCATGAAATACTCCTTTCTCTCATGGGTAAGGTAATTATGTAGGGGAACATCATGATTTAAATATATTTAAATTCAGTTAAGATCTTTGATTTTCTCAATTATAAATTGTGTATGTATAATTCTGTCAACATATATATTAAATTTTATATATAAATAAAAATAGATTTGCTTGAGGAACATTTAAATATATAATACGAATATATAGTTAAGCAAATTTGTAGAACTATAAATAATTTCAAACCCACTACACATTTATTTTTTGGAAACAAATCCTCTTCCTACAGTAAATTAGCTAAGCCTTGAGGAGGGCACATGATGTGATGAGCACTGGGTGGTATATGCAACTGATGAATTGTTGAACACAACATCTAAACCTTTCTAGCCAGACACTCATGGATTGGTTTTTAATATAATAACATGGCTAGAAAATCCTTCAAGACCTGGCCCCTGCCTACCTTTTGGACCTCCTCTTTTACCACACTGCTCTCATCTCACTACACTCTACCCATACTGGAGACTTCTTTTCAAACCTCAACCATGCCAGGCTTGTGTCTCGGTCTGTTCCTTTTGCCTGGGAAGGTTTTAAACCACATCTTTCCCTGATTCTGCTCTGCTGACAGACAATTCTCCATGGGTTTCTCACAGTTCTGCATGTTTATGACTATCTTTTCAAGAATATTTATAAAGTGTCTCCCTTCAGGGCAAAGAACAGATTTATTTACTGTGCTAGTGTACTAAAAATTATGTCTTCCCCTGGGGCACAGTTTGAGCAGGCTTGCTTACAGGCCATTATGAAACACTGAAGTGTTCTAGCCACTCTGCATTGCCTCAGCAGGATTCAGGAGTCAAAGAGGACTGACACAAACATGCAACATATGCTGCTTGCTCTGGTGTAAGTGATAAAGTCTTTTGTCTCTGACCCAAGAACTTCATGTCTTCTGCTAGCATCCATGAGACTATGTTAAACTAAATTGTAAGCTGACAAGTAGGGTTAAATTCCAAACTATTCACAGTTCTTGACAACTCCTTCATATTCACATCTCAACTCTTCCATGAGGGCTTCTCCTATCACCCATTTTATTTTATTTTTTATTATTTTTTTTTTTAAGATTTTATTTATTTGACAGAGAGAGATACAGCGAGAGAGGGAACACAAGCAGCGGGAGTGGGAGAGGGAGAAGCAGGCTTCCCGCGGAGCAGGGAGCCCGATGCGGGGCTCGATCCCAGGACCCTGGGACCATGACCTGAGCCGAAGGCAGATGCTTAACGACTGAGCCACCCAGGCGCCCCATCCTATCACCCATTTTAAATTAGCCATACACCAAGTTTATTTGTATTTCATCATATTTTTCTGCCTTCAATATCACTATTGGAAATAATACTTTTTTTATATTATTTGTTAATGTGTCTAACTCAACTAGATTGTAAGCTCAAATAGGGTGGGAACCTTTTCTGTCATTGTCACCACAGTAACTTTAACATGTAGAAAACTGGCACCTAACAGGCACTTAATCCATATGCATGGACTAAAGGAATTAATGACTTCCTAGCATCATGATTAATCTCCTTAGAGTTTGCAATGTCTGTTTTTTTTTTCTTTTTACAGAATTTTGTATTTTTTCACTGTATTTGAACGCTTTGTATTCATTCTGTCTCTAGTTCCAGTGCTCCAGCTACACATCATGAAAAGCTTACTTTCTACTTCTCTCTCAATCTTATAAACTTAGAAGCTCCTTTTTTCTGTACCCTTTATCAATCAAGTTGCTGCACACCCCAAGCACTTTAGGCCACCAGTCTAGATGCTCAGCAAACACTCATAATGCTCACAGGCTAGCACTCCCCTTCTTATTGTGTCAGGCTTAGTTCTCATCATTGTCACTTGCCTTTCTGATGCCCAGTGAGAGTTCCTTTTATGCATGACCTATTATGACCTCAGGTAAAACCCCACAAAAAAAACTGCCCCCAAAAACAAAGTAACTGGTGTTCTTGAAAGGGATTTCCAACTCTTTACAGTTCATCCATGTGTTTGACACTAGTTGAGTACTTTCATGAAATACAATACACTACACCAGACCATCAGAAAACAGCAGATGAAGACAATCCTAGCCTCAGGATGAAGAAGTAGCCAAGAAGAAAAGTGACTAAGCAGTGTTGTCCATACACTGATAGAGTTATGAATAAGATAGAGAGGATCTCAGAGAGAGAAGTTTAGGTTAAATTTGAATTCAGTACTGAAGTCAAAGCAGAGCTGACTGAGCAGGGATCCCAAGATCCTGGGATCGAGCCCCACATCAGGATCCCTGCTCAGTGGGAAGCCTGCTTCTCCCTCTCCTGTTCCCCCTGCTTGTGTGTGCTCTCTCTCCCTCTCTCTCTCTCTGACTCTCTCTCTCTCTCTGTCAAATAAATAAATAAAAATCTAAAAAAGAAACAAAAAAGAAAAAATGTGGCATATTTTGGTGTTTATACATCGAACTCTCTCCTTCATCTCAGGAATTTGGCAGAGTTCACATTTTCTTTTGACTCTTTATCACCCCTCATTTAAGCATTAAACTATAGTAACTGTTAATGGACTGAACTGTGTCCCCTCTCCCCAAATTCATATGGTGAAGACCTAAATTCCAACGACTGTATTTGAAGATAGGGTCTATAAAAACGCAATTAAAGCTTGACAATGGATTTTCATTGATATGAAATTCTGTTCAACAGTTATTAAGCACTTGGTTCCAGGAATTCTGTTAGAACTTAAAACAGCTCTTAATTTAAAAATAATTTATAGTTTAGAATACAGAATTTCTATAACTGTTTACTCATAATTAACTATGAAGAATAATAACCTTCATATTAAAAAATTTTTTTAATTAAATTATAGAGCAGTTAAAGAATGTAGCAAGATGGAAAGCCAGATCCAAACCCTGGCCCTCTGGTAAAAACAACCAATCAAAAAACATGAATTCTTACCACCATCCTCTACTTCCTCTACCTCCTGCCAATTAAGGATCCTGTTTCCAAAGCAGAGAGCTAGTTGTTTAGTCAAGTTCAAGACTCTAAACCAAATGTCCATAAGGATCAAGGATGTAATATAAAGGCATGAAGAGTCTAGGTGTAACATCATGGGAAGTGGTATGATCTCTGGTCGAACTGGAGGCTCACACAGTCAGAATGCCTTCTTTACCAACTGTGTTCTAAACATTGTGCCGGCCAACAAATCATAACCTAAAGGTAAATTCAGGCCTCAAAATGACAAATTTGTGTATCCTACAATACGATTAAAGTGAAAGACCATTTTCTTGCATTTCTACTTTATAATGACAAAGCTAAACTTTTATAAATTTTTTCTATCCTGTGTACTAGGCAAATAAAATATTTAATTTATTTGTTTCTGTGATTTTATTTATTCTTTTGTTCAATACATTCTTGCACTTCTCTGCCTGTGAGAAATCACAAGGTTTTCAGATGGCTAATCAATCTGAAAAGAAACCTAGATTTATTGCCCTGCACTTTAGTCTTCTCCTGTAATAAAATATTATTTCTTCCTAAAAACACCATGACAGATATTTTTGAGGAAAAGTTCATCTGTACCAAATTTCAAAAAATTATCTTATCTAATTATTCTTATTATTTGATGTGCACTGTCTCCGACCCATCTCTATTTCCCCCCCCAGCTTATTAGGGTCCATCAGTGCTTTTAGCATTGGTTTACATTTGTACTTATATTTACATTTTCTTTATGAAATTGATTGTTAAAAATGAAATGAAGAGCAAAGCAGAGGAATAAGTTTACTGATGAAAATTTAATGGATTTTAAACTCCAACTCCAATTCAATTATTTAAAATACATCATGAAATTTGTCCAAAATATGTGAAGATAAGTTAAACTAGGAGAATTCTGAAATAATTTCAATCATTCATTCATTCATTCAAAAAAAAAAAGATTTTAGTGCCTTGTGCCAATATTTTAGTGCACCAGGCCCTAGGAATAAATGTAAAATAAACATAAATGTAAAATAAATATGATTCTTGCCCTTGTCTATCAACTATTACATACCAGGAATGTACTGGAAATGTACTGGAAACAAAAGAGTTATCTAAAGTTGGGGGGGGGGGTCAAAGAAAGCTTACCAGAAGTGATATATGAGCTGAGCTCTAAAGAATGAACAGACATAAGCTAGTCAACAAGGAAAGGATATTCCAGGTAGAGAAAATAGCAGGTTAGAAGGGGAAAAAGAAGTATAAAATGGCATTGCACATTCAGGGATCCTCTAGGACTCAGTATGGCTGGAGGAAAACATATACAACAATGAATAACCAAAGGTAATGTTACAGATGAGCACAGGAATCATGTCATGAGAGATTATGTCTGAATTTTATCTTAGGAGCAATAGGTTTTAATCATGCTGTGGTTGCCTTTCATGAGATTTTAGAAGCTTCTCTGTGAAGTAGGGTAGAGGGTAGGTTATACTCAGTTCTGACAAAGCAGAGAGATGCCAACCATCAAGCTGGGTAATAGGTTGGACCTTGATGCATTTACAGATCCAACATGAAATCCTGCGTCTGTCACTTAACTTGGCAAACTTACTTGTCTGACTTGGACAAATCTTTGAGGCTCAGCTTTTTTCATTTGGAAAATGGGAATAATAGTCCCTAGACCATGAGGTCATTGTGACACTTAAATAATACATATAAAGTTTTCTAAATATAGTTATTATTCAGCAAATATCAGTGTTGTTATGAGAGCATTATTAGTAATACTCTAGATGATAATCTTGTGAACAGTAAGAGCAGTGGCAATGGGAATAGAGAGAGATTAAGAATGTAAAATCAAAAGGGCTCATTGACCTTGAGTTTTGGATCAGTGTTCTGACTTAGGCAGTAGATAAATCTCCACATCATTCACCAAGACAGGGAATACAAAGGGGTGAGCAAGTTTAGAAGGAGATAATAAGTTCAGTTTGGGATATGAAAAATTTGAAATACATGTGGTACGATCATATGTAGATATTCAGAAAGTAGCTATAAAGGTCGGGTGTTCTGGACTAGAGACATAAACACGGGAATTAGCATCATGTAAGAAGTCAATGAGGCCACACAAAAAAAGTACATAGATTCAAAGGAGTATAATACTAGGAGTGTTCCAAATGAGGCCACACAAAAAAAGTACATAGATTCAAAGGAGTATAATACTAGAAGCAGAGAGCATAAGACTACAGACACCTGGAAAGATGATTTTCTTAAAAGATACCAAGAATACTAAAAAGGAGGGGTGGCTGGTGCCTTAGTTGGTTAAGCATCTGCTTTCAGCTCAGGTCATGATCCCAGGGTCCTGGGATCGAGCCCCACATTGAGCTCCCTGCTCAGCAGGGAGCCTGCTTCTCCTCTCCCTCCTTTTCCTTCTCCCTCTGCTGCTCCCCCTGCTTGTGCTTTCACAAGTGCTCTCTCTGTCAAATAAATAAGTAAATAAACTCTTTTAAAAAGTAAATAAATAATAAAAATTAATTATGAGAAAAGTATTATTTTAAAAAAATGTTATACAAAAGCTGGGGGTGAAGAGTTTCAACAAATCAGCAGTGAAATTTGTCGAATGTCACAGAATGATCCACTAAGATAAGAATGACCACATATCCAGTGTTTTTGGCAGTGTGGAGGTCATTGATGATCTCCTTGGTAGAGAATAAATTGCTTTATAATCTCCATTCTCACATTTGTTCCCCTATAAATTGAAAATTAAAAGTCCTATTGTATAAGTATCTTCCAAGGATTAGAATTTAACAATATATAGATCTGAACTCCTGAGAGATAGTTATTAAACAAATAAAAGAAATAAGTGCATGTTCATATTTATTTAACAGCATTATTATTTTTAATTCACAACCACCTTCCCAAAAGCATTATAAAAATGTCCCTGTATTTTTCAAAGTGCAATTAAGCTTTAGCTTAAAGTTTAAGCAACTCTTTTAAAATCTGGGATGAGATCGGGCTCCCTGCTCCGCGGGGAGACTGCTTCTCCCTCTCCCACTCCCCCTGCTTGTGTTCCCTCTCGCTGTGTCTCTCTCTGTCAAATAAATAAATTAAAAAAAAAATAAATAAATAAAAAAAATAAATAAAATAAAATCTGGGATGAGAGAAGTTTATATAGTTCATAATTCAAGACCACTGGTAATGATAATCATTTAAATGCACTAATTTGACTCAGCACAAAAAGTCACCTTAAAACAATACCATATTTTAAGCCCACTGTATGAAGAATTGTGGAAAACTATTGACTTTATCTGCAGAACTGGAAAATCTTCCCACTGTATCACCAAGGAAGCACAAGTACACTGATTTCCACTATCCCACTATTCAGGTGTACAAAAAGGATACATAGAAAATAAGAGTATGAATTAAACTAAAAATAAGATTTTTTAAGCTTTTCTCTAAATCCTACCTACTTGTGTATACCTCCTTTAAATAGTTCCCCTGACTAAATAGGAAGTGTGTATATAGCACTTTAGCTACACACCAGAGGATAATATTGATCTCAAGAAAAAGTACTTGTTTGACTGAGTTGTGAGCTAAATTACTGTTCTTTTCATGGAACAAATAGTAATTATAGCTACTCTGACATCAGTATTTGACAGACATCTTTTCAAAACTGAACTAAATAAACCTTCACTTTAAAAAAAATAACTAACAGTATTTGTTACCAATAATAAAATAAAAGATTTCAAGCAAAAGTTGGAGTCCCAATAATCTGATAAGATTATTAGTGATTTTAGAAAAATCAATTTTTGGATATTTCATAATTAACAGATCAGCATTTGGAAGACCCACCTTATTCACTGTACCAATATTTTGCAAGTGATCAATAAATCATGCATGGATAATTCTAAGTGCAAGTTAAATCAATGGATTTTAATAAAAGAATGCAAAGCATTCACCAGTATTGTTTCAGATTTCACATTGCAACTGACCTTTAAGAAACTTCATTGTCAAGTTTTGGTATAGTATCAAAACTATATTATCAAAAATAATATCAATAATTACCTGAAACACCATACAAATACTCCACTCTTTCACTAATACATATCTGTGTGAAACCAGACTTTGTTCTGATACTAAATTGACACATGGCAATATATTGAATGCAGAATGAGATAAAAGAATCTAGCTGTCTTTAACTAAGCCAAATATTAAAGGAATTTACAGAAATAAACAATAAATAAGAAATTTACAGATAAAACTTGCAAATCTTAGAACCAAGGAAATCACCTTAAGGGCAGTTAGGGGGAAGAGATTCTTTACGTACAGAGGGAGGAACATCAGTATAATGTCAGACCTATCCACAGAGACCTGGCAAGCCAGAAAGGCCTGGCAAGACATATTCAGGGTACTAAACAAGAAGAACATGCAGCCAAGAATACTTTATCCGGCAAGGCTGTCATTTAGAATGGATGGAGAGATGCAGAGCTTCCAAGACCAGCAGAAACTGAAAGAATATGTGACCACTAAGCCGACCCCACAAGAAATATTAAGGGAGGTTCTATAAAAGGAGAAAGACCCCAAGAGTGATATACAACAGAAATTTACAAGGACAATCTATAAAAACAACGTCTTCACAGGCAACATGATGACAATTAATTCATATCTTTCAATAATCACTCTCAACGTGAATGGCCTAAATGCTCCCATAAAACAGCACAGGGTTGCAGACTGGATAAAAAGACAGGACCCATCCATATGCTGTCTACAAGAGACTCATTTTGAACCCAAAGATACATCCAGACTGAAAGTGAAGGGATGGAGATCCATCTTCCATGCCAGCGGACCTCAAAAGAAAGCTGGGGTAACAATTCTTATATCAGACAAATTAGATTTTAAACTAAAGTCTGTAGTTAGAGACACAGAAGGACACAGTATCATTCTTAAAGGGTCTATCCAACAAGAAGATCTAACAGTTGTAAATATCTATGCCCCCAACATGGGAGCAGCCAACTACAAAAGCCAACTGTTAACCAAAAAAAGAGTCATACTGATAACAATCCATTAATTGTAGGAGACCTCAATGCTCCACTCTCAGCAATAGACAGATCATCTAAGCAGAAAAGCAACAAAGAAACAAGAGCTTTGAATGACACACTGGACCAGATGGACCTCATTAATATATACAGAACATTCCACCCTAAAACAACAGAATACTCATTTTTCTCAAGCGCACACAGAACTTTCTCCAGAATAGACCACATACTGGGTCACAAATCAGGTCTCAACCGATACCAAAAGATTGAGATTATTTTCCCTGCGTATTCTCAGACCATAATGCTTTAAAGCTGGAACTCAATCACAAGAAAAAAATTGGCAGAAATTCAAACACTTGGAAGCTAAAGACCACTCTGCTCAAGAATGTTTGGGTCAACCAGGAAATCAAAGAAGAACTTAAACAATTCATGGTAACCAATGAAAACAAAAACACATCTGTCCAAAACCTATGGGATACTTCAAAGGCGGTCCTAAGAGGGAAATACATAGCCATCCAAGCCTCACTCAAAAAAACAGAAAAATCCCGAATTCACTAGCTAACTCTACACCTTAAAGAACTGGAGAAAAAGCAACAAACAACACCTAAGCCATGGATTAGAAGAGAAATAATTAAAATTAGACCAGAAATCAATGAATTAGAAACCAGAAAGAGTAGATCAAATCAACTAAACTAGAAGCTGGTTCGTTGAAAGAATTAATAAGATCAATAAACCACTGGCCAGACTTATCCAAAAGAAAAGAGAAAGGACCCAAAATTAATTAAATTATGAATGAAAGGGGAGAGACCACGACTAACACCAAGGAAATAGAAACAATTATTAGAAATTATTATCAATAACTATATGCCAATAAACTGAGCAATCTGGATGAAATGGAGGACTTCCTGGAAACCTATAAACTACCAAGACTGAAACAGGAAGAAATTGACAACCTGAGTAGGCCAATAACCAGTAATGAGATTGAAGCAGTGATCAGAAACCTCCCAAAAAACAAGAGTCCAGGGCTTGATGGATTCCCTGGGGATTTCTACCAAACATTCAAAGAAGAAATAATACCTATTCTGAAGCTGTTTCAAAAAAATAGAAAAGGAAGGAAAGCTTCCATACTCATTCTATGAGGCCAGCATTACCTTAATCCCCAAACCAGGCAAAGACCCCATCAAAAAGGAGAATTTCAGACTGATATCCCTGACGAATATGGATTCCAAAATTCTCAACAAAATCCTAGCTAATAGGATCCAACAATACATTAAAAGGATCATCCACCACGACCAAGTGGGATTTATCCCTGGGATACAAAGGTGGTTCAACATTCACAAACCAATCAATGTGATAGAACACATTAATAAGAGGAGAGAGAAGAACCATATGGTCCTCTCAATTGATGCAGAAAAAGCATCTGACAAAATACAACATCCTTTCCTGATTAAAACTCTTCGGAGTATAGGGATAGAGGGAACATTCCTCAAGTTCATAAAATCTAGCTATGAAAATCCCACAGAAAATATCATCCACAATGGGGAAAAGCTGAGAGCCTTTCCCTTAAGATCAGGAACACGACAAGGATGCCCACTCTTGCCACTATTGTTCAACATAGTGCTAGAAGTCCTAGCAACAGCAGTCAGACAACAAAAAGAAATAAAAGGTATTCAAATTGGCAAAGAAGAAGTCAAACTCTCTCTTTTCGCAGATGACCTAATACTTTATGTGGAAAATCCAAAAGACTCCACCCCCAAATTACTAGAACTCATCCAGCAATTCAATAATGTGGCAGGATACAAAATCAATGCACAGAAATCAGTTGCTTTCTTATACACTAACAGTGTAACTGTAGAAAGAGTAATTAGAGAATCGATTCCATTTACCATAGCACCCAAAACCATAAGATACCTCGGAATAAACCTGACCAAAGAGGTAAAGGATCTATACTCTAAGGACCATAAAACACTCATGAAAGAAACTGAAGAAGACACAAGAAGATGGAAAAATATTTCTTGCTCATGGATCAGAAGAATAAACATTGTTAAAATGTCTATGCTGCCCAGAGCAATCTATACCTTCAACAACATCCCAATCAAAATTCCAATGGCATTTTTCAAAGAGCTAGAACAAACAATCCTAAAATTTGTATGAATCAGAAAAGACTCTGAATCACCAAGGAAATGTTGAAAAAGAAAAACAAAGCTAGGGGCATCACGCTGCCTGATTTCAAGCTATATTACAAAGCTGTGTTCACCAAGGCAGCATGGTACTGACAAAAAAACACACACATAGACCAATGGAACAGAATAGAGAGCCCATATATGGATCCTCAACTCTATGGTCAACTAATGTTCGACAAAGCAGGAAAAAAATATGCAGTGGAGGGACGCCTGGGTGGCTCAGTTGTTAAGTGTCTGCCTTCGGCTCAGGTCATGATCCCAGGGTCCTGGGATTGAGTCCCGCATCCGGCTCCTCGCTCTGCGGGAAGCCTGCTTCTCCCTCTCACACTCCCCTTGCTTGTGTTCCCTCTCTCGCTGTCTCTCTCACTGTCAAATAAATAAATAAATAAATAAATAAATAAATAAAAATATGCAGTGGAGGGCGCCTGGGTGGCTCAGTTGGTTGGGCGACTGCCTTCGGCTCAGGTCATGATCCTGGAGTCCCTGGATCGAGTCCCGCATCGGGCTCCCTGCTCGGCAGGGAGTCTGCTTCTCCCTCTGACCCTCTCCCCTCTCATGTGCTTGCTCTCTCTCATTCTCTCTCTCTCAAATAAATAAATAAAATCTTTATAAAAAAAAATATGCAGTGGAAAAAAGTCTCTTCAATAAATGGTGCTGGGAAAATTGGACAGCTACATGCAGAAAAATGAAACTCGACCATTCTCTAACACCATACACAAAGATAAACTCAAAATGAATGAAATACCTCAATGTGAGACAGGAATCTATCAAAATTCTAGAAGAGAACATAGGCAGTAACCTCTTCGACATCGGCCACAGCAACTTCTTTCAAGATACATCTCCAAAGGCTAGTGAAACAAAAGCAAAAATGAACTTTTGGGACTTCATCAAGATAAAAAGCTTCTGCACAGCAAAGGAAATAGTCAATAAAACAAAGAGGCAACCCACAGAATGAGAAAAGATATTTGCAAATGACACTACAGACAAAGGGCTGATATCCAAGATCTACAAAGAACTTCTCAAACTCAACACCCAAAAAACAAATAACCAAGTCAAAAAGTGGGCAGAACACATGTACAGACACTTCTCTGAAGAAGGTATACAAATGGCTAACAGACAGATGAAAAAATGCTCATCATCATTAGCCATCAAGGAAATTCAAATCAAAACCACCTTGAGATACCACCTTACGCCAGTTAGAATGGCAAAAATTGACAAGGCAAGAAATAACAAATGTTGGAGAGGTTGTGGACAGAGGGCAACCCTCTTACACTGTTGGTGGGAATGCAAGTTGGTACAGCCACTTTGGAAAACAGTGTGGAGTTTCCTCAAAAAATTAAAAATAGAGCTACCCTATGACCCAGCAATTGCACTCCTGGGTATTATCCCCAAAGACACAGATGTAGTGAAAAGAAGGGCCATATGCACCCCAATGTTCATAGCAGCAATGCCCACAATAGCCAAACTGTGGAAAGAGCTGAGATGCCCTTCAACAGCCGAATGGATAAAGAAGATGTGGTCCATATATGCAATGGACTATTACTCAGCCATCAGAAATGATGACTACCCAACTTTTACATCAACATGGATGGGACTGGAGGAGATTATGTTAAGTGAAATAAGTCAAGCAGAGAAAGTCAATTATCATATGGTTTCACTTATTTGTGGAACATAAGGAATAGCATGGAGGACATTAGGAGAAGGAAGGGAAAAACAAAGGGAGGGAAATCAGAGGGGGAGACGAACCATGAGAGACTATGGACTCTGAGAAACAAATTGAGGGTTTTAGAGGAGAGGTGGTGGGGGGATGGGTTAGCCTGGTGATGGATATTAAGGAGGGCATGTATTGAATGAAGCACTGGATGTTATATGAAAACAATGAATCATGGAACACTACATCAAAAACTAATGATGTAGTATATGGTGACTAACATAATAAAATAAAATAAAATGTAAAAGAAAGAAATTTACAGAAATAAAATAATGCTACTCTTAATGATATTTGTTTGTTCTGCAAAAGAGTTTTTATAAAGAATGCTAAGATGTAATTTATCTTAAAATAAGTTAATAAATAAATGTTTTTAACCCCCCCATTTAAATTTCTAATATAGTAAGTACATATTTAATAAATAGAAGCCAAAAAGTAAAAACTTTTTGGAGTGTTGAATAAATTTTTAGAATGTAAAGCAATTGTGAGACCAGAGTTGAGAACCACTGCGATAAATAAATTTAAGAGGCAGGTTACACCTTGAAAAAAAGATATTTGCAGTATCAAAAACTGACAAGAATTTACTTTAGAACAAAGAATGCCTATGAATTGGCATTAAAAAGAAAACAGAACTGGAAAAAATAGGTCAAATATATAAACTGGAAGCTCATAGGAGGAACTCAAAAAGTTAAGCAGAATATGAAAAGATACTCGCTAGGTATCAAAAAAAAAAATGACAAGAGATAACACATTACACCCATCAAATGTGCAAAAATAAGTGGGATCTTATGTTCATTTGAACAATTATTTTAAGAGAAGTGTAGTAGAACATATTAAAATTAAGCATTTTTATTCACTACAATTCCCAGGTATACAGAGAAACCTTCACACAGATCCATTAAAGTGAGAAGTCAAACAGTGACTGTCACTTTCATGCTAAGTCTTCAAGTGCACTGAAAATTCCACTTTCACATGTCTGCTGAGCCACATGCAAAATGTCTCCTCCTGGGCAAGTTCCTTCTATTTCCTCATTTGTAAAACAGGAATAATCATGGTTTCTGTCTCAGGGGCATGTGTTAAGATTAAGCAAGATATTTTGTATTAAGTACTTAGTACAGGGCATGGCACACAAAGTATCAATAGGAAATCCCAATGAATGTTCTAACTCCAGAAAAGTAAACAAAATGTAAGAAACGAGGGTCATTATTTGTATTTGAACATAAATGAAAAACTACTGGAGTAGGAAAACGAGTAAGATTCCTAAATACATATTTAACACACAAAAACTGATAGCTATCTTATGTTCTATGAATTCATAATTAGAAAGATCATAGGAAAACCATCCCATGGCCAACATCAATCAAAACTAAAAAATATATAGGAAACCTAATTAGAATTGGGTAAGATCTACATAAAGAAATCTAAAAAGGGCAAAAAAAGAAGGCCCTAATAAACAAAGCAATATATTTATTGAATGTGAAAATTTTGTGAAGTGTCAATTTAAATGACTTTACAAATTCAATATAATCTAATAAAAATTTCACTGCCTTTTAAGTGAACACATGGTCACCTGATATAAGACTATATATCCTTCTATTCTTTTAAAAATTAGTCAAGTAGATTCCAAAATTTAGGAAAAGAAATTTCACAAATCTAGCCAGGGAAATATTGAGAGGGAATATTACATGAATTTTTAAAAATATGTTGTAAATATAAAGGATCTTAAACAGTGTCAGATTTGTGAATTTACAAAATCATGAATGTAACAGTACAGAAAGTTTGGAAACTACCCCATGTATATTGTGGAGTTTAGTATAATAAAAAAAATTGTTTTGTTTTAAATCATTACACAGAAGATAGAGCATCAATTTAGGTTTGGCTGTAAGTGATAAATCCAAAACAACAGTGGCTTTAATGAGATAAAAGCTTATTTTTCTTACACATAAAAAGGAATTTGGAAATAGGCAGTCAGAAACTTACACGAGATCTTCATCAAATCAAGAGGGACCTGGCTTTTCTATCTTGCTGCTCTGCTGGGCTCAGCATACACTTCTCACCCAGGGCCCAAGATGGATGAAAAAGGATGTACCTCTACTTTAAGTAAACATCTAAAAAGGTAACTATAAAATTTCTGCTTAATATTCACCAGTATTTTAACCAAAAGACTGGGAAATGCCATCTTACACTAAGCAGCTATGTGTTCAACTAAAATTTAATGAAGGCTCTATTACTAAAGAAGTGAGAACAGATATTAGAGAACAACTTGAAATGTCTGTCATAGGTAAACTCTTCATTATAAGGTGTTAAGTCAACTGGCTCTCTATCGAAAAAAAATAAAATTAAAATCCCAACATTAAGAATTCTAATGGCTAAAAGAACTAAACATAAATACAATATTATAAAAGTGATACCTTTCACTTCTGGCAAGATGAAGTAGATATACAATTGATCCACACTGTTTGCCAATTCTGTATTTATGAATTGGCCCACTCTCTCAAATTTGTCTGTAACCCCAAATCAATACTCATGGCAGTTTTGTGGTCATTTGCAGATGTGTAGAGAGCAGCCAAAAGTTTGAGTCACCCACTGTACACATTCCTAGCTGAAGAGCAAACAAGATGATGCTCTGTTTTAACACATTGTACACAAATGTCTTTCTCACAGTCCATTTAGTGACACGTATTTTGGTAATTTCACTGTTTATAATGGCCCTCAAGTGTAGTGCTGAAGTGTTGCCTACCATTCTTAAGTTCAAGAAAGCTATGATATGCCTCACAAAGCAAACACATGTGTTAGACAAGCTCGGTTCATGTATGAGTTACAGAGCTGTTGACTGTGAGCTGAATGTTAATGAATCAACAATATATATTAAATAAGATGACTTTAAACATAAAATAAGGTTATGTGTTGATCAGTTGATGAAAATATTGAGACCAGAGGCTCTCAGAACCGTAACCCTGTATTTCCTGGAGGAACGATGGTTCAGTATTTGCTAATTCAGTGTTCACGGTAACTTTATAGAACATAATAACCATGGATAACAAGAATCAGCTCTACTTTTTTCTATTCTTCTACAATAAACAGTCTGTACCCTGGACATTATGTATAAAACAAACATAACTTCTCATCAGAAACAATGGAGGCCAAAAGGAGGTAGCAGAATATTTTTCTAGTGCTGAAAAAAGATTATCAACTCCGAATTTTGTATCCAATGAAAAGTAACAGTTAAACATATGAGGCGCTTTTTTTTTTAATAATTTTGGGGTTAGTGCAAACCTTTCCCTTTAAGTAAGACACCAATCCAAATCATTTTTTAAAAAACTGACCAATGTGGCTACAATAAATATTAAAATTTATGTGCATAGTTCAAAGACAAGCAGGAACCTAAAAGAAAACATTTTAAATTATGTAACAGGTAAATTGTTCATTTTGGAATTTTAAAAATTTATGATAAAACATCACACACACATTAGCCAGCTACTACTATCATACAAAGAAAAAAGAAATATAACAAGTGTTGGTGAGGATGTGGAGAAATTGGAACATTTGCACTATTAATGGGAATGTAAAATGGTGAGGCCACTATGGAAAATAGTACGATGGTTCCTCACAAAATTAAAAATAGAATGACTGGGGCACCTGGGTGGCTCAGTCGGTTAAGCGTCTGCCTTCGGCTCAGGTCGTGATCTCAGGGTCCTGGGATCGAGCCCCATGTCAGGCTATCTGTTCAGCAGGGAGCCTGCTTCTCCCTCTCTCTCTCTGCCCTCCCCCTCGCTCTTTCTCTCTCGCTCACTCTCAAAATAAATAAATAATAAATAAAATCTTTAAAAAAACAGAAATTACCATATGATCCAGAAATCCTACTTTGTTTTTTCACAGACACCAAGGATAGTTCTCATATGAGGAAATTGTCTTCCTCATGTTATTGTGAATTATCCGTGCTTCTTTTGAAGCAATATCCCTAATTTTAACGTGCTAGAAGCATTTGACTCCTTCCTGTTTCTGGTTTACTTCATTGGAGTCATTATATGAGCTGTGAATGGCTTCATCTTATCCATCAGCAATGGGTGGCACTAGCTGCAAATAGATTCTGTCTGATTCCCAAAACTACTCCTTAATAAAATTAGGGTGGTGTGGAGTTTCAGTTCATAATGGTTTATATTTAGAGAAGGATTATACAGGACACAGATTATACAGACAAATGCAGGATATAAATGATATAAGATATGGATATAAATATTATTTATCTTTATTTTATTATGTTTATCTTCCTACAACCATCCATAAGCTCCAAGCTGCTTTGGATTCCAGATACACTCAGGCAATAGCAGGAGCTGCAGACAGCTTCTTCATACATGAGACAATGCCATTTCTTCTTCTACAGTTTCCTGATTTAATTCTTTATACATCTAATTACTTTGAATAATGAAGTTTTAGCATAAAACTTTCTTTCCCATCCTTCCTATTATTTCACACAATGTCTATACACTTGAATTATTCTATGTTCTTACCCAACTTATCAATAACTTACTGAATTCATAATTCTATGATAAAGAAATTATGAATATCACACACTCATTGTAAAAAAATCTCAATGCTCCTTTTATTCTGTTGAGAAATCGGTAGAAAATAATGAGAAAAAATATATAATTTATATTTAGAGATAAATTTAGTATATTAAGACAAATTTGATATAGGAATAATGAGAATTACCATGATGAGTTTAACTACTAATAAAAACAAAGAAGCACCAAGAGATCTATAATATTTTATAAATATAGGATCTGCAAAATGATGACAAACTATATATGCCACAGTGAAGAATGTTAATACAAGTTATAATGAAAAATAGTAACAGAAATGCTAATAATCATTGTAATATAAAGGAGAAAAAAAGGAAGAAAAAAAGGAGAGGAAGGAAGTAGAGAAGGTGGGGAGAGAAACAGAAGGAGGAGGAGAATGAAAATTCAGCTAAGGTATTAGGACAAGTTTCAAGAATTGAAAACAGAGTAAGAACAACCAGAGAACAAGAATGCTTTTCTCTGCATTTGAAAATGCTGCTACCTTTAGTAATTTTGCATATGGTCACTCCTTCAAGCCAAGATGGGTGGGTGGGGATTGTGATAGCAAGTATTTCTTTTCCCACAGTCATAAATTTTAGAATGAGTTTCAAGTGCATTTCCAAAACAAAATTATCTAAGGTCAATCACAATTACTAAAAAAAGACTGAAATTTCTGCCAAATATCTGTGCTATAACAAAATACAGAGGCAGATGGCCCAAAATTACTTCAAAAAGCCAAGACCTTTGAAATATGAACTATTGTTGATACATGATTTAGGGTAACTAAGGATTTTACTAAAATTTTAACAGCTATGAGCTATGTATGTTTTGAGGAACCATAACCAAATAACCTGAAACTGGAACAGGTGAAATACATCACTTCTTTTCTAAGGGCCTGAGGAGGTTAGACAGTGAACAGCTGAAGCGTGAGACAGGATATGACAATATTTTTGAAATTAGAGATCAGTTTGCTTTAACTTCAATATCTTTCCTGATATTGGAACAAATCCCCTAGCAAGCAATTCGCAAAGCACTAGAAAGTACAGGAGGCAGGGTAATAACCAAAATGACTTGGTGGACAACAAATCATGTCAGTCCAATTGAATTCCCTTTTACCCAGTGACAGCCTTATAAATGTGAGGGAACAAATGAAGTCATATATCTTGGTTTCACAAGGCTTTTGACTCTGACTCTCATACTCATAAATAAGATAGTAAAATATGGTTTAGATCATAATCTTGAAGGAGTAATTAACAATTGCTCATTGTTCAGAGATTACTCGATGAGATGATGTATACCAAGGAAATTACCTAGGTATTTCTCCAGGACATATTTTTATTAATGGCTCAAATATTATAATACATGGCATTTTCATAAAATTCATGTTAATATCTATATGTAAAGACAAAATCAAATTAAATTATTACATTTGGAATAGTAAGAAGTCACTTCCATTCAGTAGCCCTTGGAGCCTATTTCTGAATCATTCGCATGGGGTATAATAATATTCATAGAATGTGAAGGTTTTCCCATTTCCTTTCCATCTCCATTGGAGTTATACTACCTACTGAAATTAAGATAAAGGCACTTGGGGCGCCTGGGTGGCTCAGTCGTTGAGCCTCTGCCTTCGGCTCAGGTCATGATCCCAGGGTCCTGGGACCGAGCCCCGCATCAGGCTCCCTGCTCCGCGGGAGGCCTGCTTCTCCCTCTCCCACTCCCCCTGCTTGTGTTCCCTCTCTCGCTGTGTTTCTCTCTGTCAAATAAATAAATAAAATCTTTAAAAAAAAAAAAAAGATAAAGGCACTGCTCTTGGATCAGTGGAAGACTGTGGAATTGCTTGCCAAGAAAGATTATTTTTCCCTTTGCAGTTACATTTCCCTTTTTGTGTTATGTCTTCCAGCGCCATGTTTTCATTATGAATTCATTGACCATAGCTACTGTTGTGGGAGGCACCACTTAAAATCAAGGTGGATTACATTTCAGAAATGTAAGCAAATAATCTTAAAACTGGAAATACATTTTAATACAAAATAATAAGAAAAGAAAATAAGACATGGACATAAACTAAATAGAGGACAGAAAGCTTACCATTTGGTACTGCCAATTCATTTAAATGTAAAGTTAAACATAATTTGAAAGTATTTCATTTAGAACACTGTGGCTACATTCATGAAATAGTCTATGATTGCATGATTTCAGCTTTTGCAACAGGATTATGGTATCATTATAACAAATTAAATGACTTTGTAAGTGTATTATCTGTTTTCTATAATAATTCACAAATAAAATCATCTGATCCCATAGTTTTTTTTAAATACTACTGTAATAATTTCAAATTTCTTCCACAATTATTAGTCTAAGTGTTCCCTTTTCTCTTGAATTGATTTTGGCAATATAAATAATCCAAGAACATCTCTCCATTCATCAAGAATTTCAAAGTATTTTCATTATATTACACATTATAAAACATGGGTTCTATTACCATGACTTATATAAGTTACTAAACTTCTTTTTGCCTCATAATTCTGATCATTAAAGTAAGCATTAAAACAGTGTTTATAGTGTTTTTTAATAAGGGCTAAAAGAGTTAAAACATGCTATACTCTTAGAATCACACAGTATGCACTCAAATAGTCTTTATTATTATTATTGTTGTTATTGCTATTATTATTCTTTCCTAAGATACAAATGTCTCTGCATATATCTTATCACCTTTCTTAATAGTCTTCTCTATTTTGTTGATTCACTGATTACATTTCCACAGGTTTATTTCTTTTTCCTCCCTTAAGTAACCACCACTATGCCCATCCTCTAAGTTCATCCTTTTTGCATCATTTTTTAGCTGTGTCTCTCAGTTAGAATATTTCCTCATTCAAGTATCAGAAAATCTAATCCCCACTAGCTTAAACAATTAAGTAGATTTAGTGGCTCAGTTCCTGAATATTTAGAGGTAGAGGAAATTCAGGAATTGTTTGATCAGGGCTCCAGCTTCATTTCTCTGCAGTTCATTTCTACACTTGTCTCTTGGTAGTTCCCTGCTTAAGCTGGCCTCCCTCATGATTGTGAGAAGTTTATGATCAGCAAACAATTTATCCAAGGAAAGGTAGAGAAGGTTATTTCCTACAACCATCTAATGAACATACTCAGTCACTTTTGTTAAACCATCCCTGAACTAATCACTACAATCCACGGGGAAGTCATGAATTAATTGGCTTAGGTTTAAAACAATCCCTGGCAAAGGAGATAGGCTCTTCTTTGATTCCTCCTATAGATCCCAGGGGTGGAATAAAGCCACCAAAATCTTATAATTACTCTGCAATGGAGGAGAAAGTAGTTGGCATCAACTGCCAACCATGTGAGTGCGCCATCTTGGATGTTCCAGCCCAGTCAAGGCCCTAGATGGCATTAGCCCAAGCCAACATACATGGGGCGAAGTCTAGTCAACAATAGATGATAATAATAAAATTGTTGCTTTTTCAGTTACTGAGCTTTTACAGTGGTTTATTATACAGCAATATATAACCAAAGGAGTTGGCAGTACATTTTTATGTGCCCTTGAATAAGATTTCTATTTATATTCCGGGTCTGCTAATGAAGAGTCTGCACATTGTCTTTGGCCCTGATCATTGATAATTTGAGGTCTGGTTAAATCATATTCTACAATCTACAGTGGGATGGTAGATTGATATGCTTAGCTTTCAACCCAATTCCAACTCTCTCTTGGAGCATTCACCAAGATTGGGAATATAGATATAGATTGGGAATATAGATCTAGATTGGGATCATCTCCTATACCCACCTACTAGTTATTTAATGCTTAGAACAGAGTACATGAACAAATACTAATTCTAAACCTCAGTTCCCACCTACACTACAGTTTAATAGTATCTGTGACTTCTTAAATTCTTTCATTAAAGTTGGGAATAACTATTAGACAGTTGATCAGATAAAATTTCATCACACCTTTTTACAGATACATGGCATTTTAGAATTTCCAGTTGTCTCTATTCCCTTTTTGTATATGCCAGAATTAAAAATAATATATGAGTATATTTAAAAGTTTACAAATATTAAAAAAAGAAAAATAAATAAACAGAAAGAAAGGAGAGAAAGAGGAAGAGGGAAGGGGGAGAGGAGGAAAAGAGAAGAAAGAAGAAGAAGAGAAAAGATAACAGATAATAGGTAGAAAGGAAGGGAGTTTGGGAAAAAAAAAAATCTATATCATGAGTCCCAACATTTCATATTTCCTTTTCTTCACTACAATCACCATGATTACTTTAATCTCTCATCAGGCTGGGTTGAAATAGATTTGTTTTCAACAATTTATGATATTTATATCTTCCACTCTTCTTTTCAGTTTTCCTGAATCTCTGAAATCATCTCCCTCACTCAATTATCTTCACCCCTATAGAATACTGTCCTGGCCCCATCCTAAGCTCCTGACATTCACTCCACCTCCAATGGTGGCTGCCTCCTAGGAGTCCCCAGACCTCTGAGAGCTAAAATAGGAGCCAGTGAGCCTGTCAGTCTATGTTTTGCTCATGCTGACACATTAACTAGTTGATCCTGAACATGCAGATAATGAAATTACACTCATTAGAATGTACTTTAAAATGATAAGTGTATGTAATTTAATATAGTCAAAACCATTTGTTCGAGCATCTTTTGAGGAAATATAAGAAAGAAGTGTATTTTCTTTGTACTTGATCACATACTCTTTTAATAACTTCCAAATTATGATACTCATGTTTTTTAATAAGTTCCAAATTATAAGATACTCATGAGACTGTTAAGCAACTTGGAAAGATTATGGAAGAAGATCTTTGAGATTAAAATAGGCATTTTAATATTCTTCCAATAACTGGAAACTCCATTATACTTGGGGTCAGTTCTAACACAGGCTTCAGTGACAGAAAAATGAAACTGAAACTGTAATATTCCCCATATTTCTTTACTCTTTTCCTTACTTTTACTCATTTCCATTTCATATATAGATATAAATATTTACAGATCTCCAAAAAGATAACAATTAAGGACAAAATAGTTGGTATCAAAGAAAGTTTACTACTAGAGCAAAATCTGAAAGGAGAATAGTAAGGAAGGTCTAGAAGAACAAACCCAGGCATGTTACATAACCTTATAAAATAATAATCTCGGCTTTATTGTTTCAGAAATCATGATAATTGTTCCTTCCAGTCTGGTACCTGCCTGAGGCAGACATACAGTGGAGGCAACAAAATGTTAATTGATGTTTTATCTTGAGTGACTATTGGCCCTTCAGGAACAGTCATTTTTCAATTTGCTAGAAGGCAGAAAGAAGCTCTGATTCAGATAATGAAAAAAAATTTCAAAGAGAATCAACAAAATTTTTCATTTCCAAATCATTCTGGTAAAAAAGAGTTGAGGGTGCCTGGGTGGCTCAGTCAGTTAAACATCTGGTTCTTGGTTTGAGCTGAGGTCATGATCTCATGGGTCATGAGATTGAGCCCCATGTCGGGCTCCGTGCTCAACTCGGAGTCCGCTTGAGATTCTCTGTCTCTGTCTCTACCACTGCTCGTGCACTGTCTCTCTCAAATAAATTCTCTACCACTGCTCGTGCACTCTCTCTCTCAAATAAATAAGTAAAATCTTTAAAAAAAAAAGAATCAAAATAAGAAACACCTGAAAATAGAAATAACTATGCTTTTTATAGTTTATTTAAATAATATCTTAGTGTGAGTTCCCAAAAGCAGGTTCTTAGGATTTAAGTGCAAGTGGTTTATTTGGGAAGTGATCCGAATGAACAAGATATAGAAAGAATCAATAAAGAATGTATGTTGCTAATGTAGCAACTGGGACCCAGTTCCTGTGGGGACCTCTCTGAAGGCCAGAGAAAATGCATCTCAGAATTTGCCTACTGCAGGGCTGTGGCATCTATCCACCAATTCCTGTTCCTCGCTGATTATGAGTAACTCCTTGTCAAGTTAGCTCCCTGCCTCCCACATAGAAGCATTATTATTTAGCATGTTTGTTTCCATGTCACCTTTCAGGTGGGTTGAAGGGATATGAGCAGGGCACTGACAGTTTCTGCCCCATCTAACAGACTTGATTACAGTTTAAAGTAGACCTGTTCTAGACACATGAAAAAATACTCAGCATCACTCGGCATCAGGGAAATACAAATCAAAACCACAATGAGATACCACCTCACACCAGTCAGAATGGCTAAAATTAACAAGTCAGAAAACAAAAAATGTTGGTGAGGAAGTGGAGAAAGGGAAACCCTCTTACACTGCTGGTGGGAATGCAAGCTGGTACAGCCACTCTGGAAAACAGTATGGAGGTTCCTCAAAAAGTTGAAAATAGAGCTACCCTATGACCCAGCAATTGTACTACTAGGTATTTGCCCCAAAGATTCAATTGTGGTGATATATAGCAGCAATGTCCACAACAGTCAAACTGTGGAAAGAGCCCAGATGTCCATCGACAGATGAATGAATAAAGAAGATGTGGTATATATATACAATGGAATATTACTCAGCCATCAAAAAAATGAAATCTTAACATTTGCAAAAACATGGATGGAACTAGAGGGTATTATCCTAACCGAAATAAGTCATTCAGAGAAAGACAATTATGATTTCACTCATACGTGGAATTTAAGAAACAAAATAGAGGATCATATGGGAAGGGAGGGAAAAATAAAGTAAGACAAAATCAGAGAGGGAGACAAACCATAAGGGACTCTTAATCATAGGAAACAAAATGAGGGTTGCTAGAGGGGAGGTGGATGAGGGGTGGGGTAACTGGGTGATGGGCATTAAGGAGGGCACATGATGTAACGAATACTGGGTGTTATATGCAACTGATGAATCACTGAACTCTACCTCTGAAACTAATAATACACTATATGTTAATTAATTTAATTTAAATAAAATGTTTAAAAATTTTAAAAATTTAAAAAGTAAAAAGTAAAAAATTTAAAAATAATTAAAAAATAAAATATACCTGTTCTAGATATATACACTTTTTATAATATAATAATAATTTCCATTTTGACAATGGCATATATGTCTTTTTATTACCAATGTTTCACAGAGGTCTTGACACATAATATTTTTAGATAGTTCTTGCATGAATAGTGCATCTTTTGGTTGAGAGCAGACTTGAATGAAGAACACCACAAGAAATAGAAAAAAAACTGAATTTATATTTTTAAATAGAAGTCAAAAAAACATATCCAGAATGTTGGCTGAAGAAGGGCCTTTACAATATTCTCAAAAGTCTGAAAAAGATGCCACATACTAAGCTCAAAGAAAACTCACAAAATGCTGAATTCCATAAAAGAATACTACAACAAACATGGTGCAACTAGATAATCCAACAGAAATAAATATTGCAAAATACTAAAAGAGGAGAAAAGAGAATAGACTTAGATTTGTTTTGATACTTAAGTTTTTAAAGTTCAACTTTGGGTGAGTCAAGTAGAACTAAGCTTAAGTATAACATAAAACAGACTGTTGTACAAATAACATGGTCTTCAGATTCATACATTTTGAAATATTATATCCCCATAATGCCAAGGCACTTTAAGATTGTATAAATCTAAGCTCTTTCTCTCTTGCTCCCAAAAAGTACTTATTTCTTTGATTTTTGAAGAGGTTCCCTTATATCCTCTTCAAATGGCCAACACTCCCAGTCTCAATATATAGTAATGTTAAATGTACATATTTAATATAAGGTTTATGACATCCCTAATAGACTTCACTATTATTTTTAGAAGGTTGTATATAACATATAGGAATCTAAATTCTAATTTTAACACTAAAAAACTGAACAGTACAAGAAATGAATGGAGCTCTGTTTTCTAATCCAAAGTATATTATGATATACCCATTGGGACCAGTCCCTTTCCCTCCAAATAAGTAGGTTTCCCAGAAATCTCATTCCCATAAAAAAATTTCTGAAAGACCAGAATACAGCTGGATTCTTATTTTGTATCATGACCTGTAATAATTGCATGGAGGGAAAATCCTTTTAATGAATTCCAATTTGTGTGTGTGTTCACATGTGCCCCATCAAACCTTGATCTGAGATTAAAGTCTATGAGGTTTATTTGGGGAGAGATCTCAGCTAGCAAGGTATAGGAACTGGGAAGTGAGAAAGACAAAGAAGAAAATTCAATAAAGCCTCAGTTAAACAAAAGAAACATTTTAGAAATAACAATCCTAGTTTCCCTTTCCATATTTCTTATCTCTCATCATTATCCTCCCACTTCTTTGCTAACCATATCTGTTTCTTTTCTTTCTTTTTTTTTTTTTTTAACTGTGCTGAAATGTTGCTTTTTTCTCCTGGGAACAAAGCAGAAAGTGTTTGTTCTTTTTTAAACTATGAAATATCTTCTTTAAACTAATTGGAGCTTATACATATTGCTAGTTGTAGGTGATAGATGATTGATAGATAAACAGATGATAGATAAATCTTCCTCAGTTTTAAAAATTGGCTGTCTGCAAACTGATGTAATACAAAAACACATATTCACAAGGTTATTCACTGCAACATTGTTTAACAATGCTAAATATTAGAAACAACCTATATGCTCATACATAGGAGAATGAATAAACAGACCATTTTTTTTTTTAATCCTAAATACCCCCTTGACTTCATTTTGCTTTTCATCCCAGCTACCACTATTTTTCTCTCCCTTAAAAGCTACATTCCTGGAAATATTTGTCTACATTTGCAGTCTCATATTCTTATCCTTCCACCTTTTTAAAAAACCACTCAATGAGACTTTCTTCCCAACAGCCGCGGAAATTCAATTAGAAGATGGCCCCCATATGGATGATTCAGTTATCAGTTCTCAGTTCCCTACTTATTTGACCTGTGGACATCATTTGGCAGAGTTAATCACTCCCTTCTGCAAACACTTGATTCATTTGGATTCCAGGTCATCATACTACCCTGAGTTCCTCCTACCTAACTTATATGCTCCTTTCGTATCTATTGTGCCTTCATCCTCTTCCTCCCATTTCTTTATGTTGGATGGCTCAGGGGCTCAGTCCTTGGAACTCGTCCTTATTTACATTCACTGCCTTTCATCTGGTTTCACACCTTCAAATACTATCTACTTATACTCTGACAACTCCTATGCTAGATATTCCTACAAAGTACAAAATATGAGATTTTGGAAAGAGTTTATAAGGAGGAAGGACAGAGAAATCCTTTTATTTCTACCCTTCTAAGTTCTCATCTAGGGTCCCTGTGGCAAATTAACAGAAAAACAACCAGATGTTTATTAACATGTATATCTCATATTTTCATGTAAGAAACCCAGTGAATGAATAACTCAAAGAGGTGGCTTAGTACTTCAGCTTATACAGCATCTACAACAAAGATCAATATATTTGTAGAGAAATGACAAGACAAAGGAAAGTGGTTTTAGGCTTCAAGGGTGGCAAACTGTGGGAAGTAAATATATGAGAATAAGGTTTGTTTACAGATTCCACTGTTGCCATCTCTGGGCTAGTAAGAGTCAAGAGTCATCCTGCCTTTAGGCAAAAAACAGGGGTGGATAAAGAGAGATTTTCCTGCATTTGCTGCTTCTTAACTGCCTTCAACTCAAAATAATTTTTATATCAAAAAGGCATATTTTAGGATGACATATACTGGTTTCCTCCAAGTTCTAAGTGGAGAAATTAGTCAGTTACAAGCAGGGTAATCATTTAACTTATGCCCAAACCAGGGTACCTCTGAGAGTGAAAGTAGATGCTACTAATTAAGCTAGCAGAGCAACTGTAAATCAGGACAGTCCCAGACAAATTGGGAAATTGCACCTCCAGACCTTGTCTCCAACTGCTTCCATCTCTTCTTTGATATTTCAAAGAAACTTAAAATTAAGTATGACTAAATTATTACATTCTCCCTGAAACTTATAGTCCCTTTCCAGTGTTCCCTTTGTCAATGAATGACACCATTGTCCATCTACAAACAATGCAGAACTGGAAGTTATGCTTGATACCAACCCTCTTTCCTGTTACTCAATTCTTCATCTGGGCTAGGAAACTTATTTTGTAAATGTTTTAAATCATCTACATTGCAATCTCCCTAGGTCACTGTCTTAGTCAGCTCAGGATGCTATAATAAAATACCAGAGACTGGGTGACTCAAACAAGACATTTATTTCTCACAGTTCTGAAAGCTGGTAAGTCCAAGATCAAGGCACCAGCAGATTCAGTGTCTGGTGAGGACCCCCTAACTGGCCTGCAGATGGCCTTTCTTCAGTGCATATGTACTCATGGAGGGGGGGTTAGGGGGTTCTATCTTTTCCTCTTCTTATAAGAACACAAATTCCATCATGGGAGCTCCACCCTCATAACTTTATCTAAACATAATTACCTCCCAAAGGCCCTACCTCCTAATACCATCACCCTGGGATTAGGGCTTTAACATATGAAGGGTTGGGGGTGGCCTACAAACATTCAGTCCCTAACAGTCACTTTCTCATTACCTCTTAATGGATCTAGTGAATAACCTTCTAAGTGGTCTCCCAACATTTAATTTTGCCCCCAGTGCAATCTAATATTGCAAAACACAAATTCAATCAAGTCAACCACCCGACTTAAAATCATTCAGTGATTTCTTATTGATCTTAGAAATCAAAATCCTTAACATGATATACCATATCCATATTAAGATATGATCTGATCAGGCCTGCCTTCCTCTACTGCCCCTGCTCCTTAGTATTTGACGAAGGATAGTTGGAAGGCAGGCAGGCAGGGACAAGGGCTCCCGGCCCTAAGAGGAAACCACCCTTAAAAAGATTTCACACCCACCCTGGAAGGAGCCCTCCACCCTTTCCCATATGATAGATAGTTGACAAAAACCTGATTGGATGACAGGTGCAGGGAGGGTTAATCAGATTAAAACAGCCTGTCAACAAGCCCATAAAAACCCCTAAACTAAGAAATTCCTGTGGCAGCGCTCTTGGGTCCCCTCCCTCCTTGGGAGCTTTGTACTATCACTTTGCTATCGCTCAATAAACCTTGTTTTGCTACCCACCACTTTGTCTGGTCTGCCTCTTCATTCTTCATAGCAGTGCCACCAAGAACCGCAGGCACCAACGGAGAAAAAAATCCTATAAAATATCCATCTCCAGACACATTAGTTTTTATTCATTTTCTCAAACATGCTTGTATTAGTTTCCTAGGGCTGCCGTAACAAGGTACCACAGACTGCACTGTTTAACAGAACTTTATTGTCAAACAGTTCTGGAGGCTAGAAGTCTGAAATCAAATCGTCAACAGAACCATCATCCCTCTGAAACTTGTATGGGAGAATCCTTCCTGGCTCCTGGAAGATTACCAGGTGGTTGCCAGGTGGTTGCCAGGAGCCTTGGTGTTCCCTGGTTTGCACCCTTAGTGCTTCAATCTCTGCCTTCACAGTTACATCATATTCTCTCCTCATGTGTCTGGGTCTCTGTGTCTCTTCTCCTCTTCTTATTAGCACAGGAGTCATACCAGATTAAGGGCCCATTCTATTCCAGTATGACCTCATCTTAACAGCTAATTCTATCCCCAATAATCCTATTTTCAATTATCATCCAATTCTGAGGTACTGTGAATTAGGACTTCAATGTATCTTTTGGGGGGACACAACCTACAACACGTGCTATGTTTCCTTCAGCCACGACTCTGTGCATGCTGTCCCCTCTACAAGAAACATGCTTCCCTCCCTTGTTTGCTTAGCTGATTCTTATTTAACCTTCAATTTCAACTCCAATGTCTTCCACAGGAAAATTTCCCTGGCACAGACTGTAAGTCAAGTTCCTCTATTATCTACTCTCTATACCACAAATCTTTTCTTCACAAGAATTATCACATCTATACTTTTACTTATTATTTACTATTACTTCATGTATTACTTTCCCCCATGCCTAGAAAAGTGCCTGGCACAAAGTAGGAACTTAATATATAGCTATTAACTTAATTAATGAAGGAAGAAATGAAAATGAAGACTCACAATTTCTCTGGCAACATAAATTAGCCTAGAAAAATTTACATTTTGGCACCTTGTAGCTTATTAATGAAGGATAGTTGGAAGACTATCCTTCATCATTATCAACAAAATCAAGCAATGCAGATCACATCAGATATTCTACTGAAAGTACCCAGTATACTTTCATCTCCACAGTTCTGTATTACACCAGCATGTAACAAGACAATTCTATTTCAACTGGAATACATGGGCTTTCAGCTTTAAGTTGTCACATGTATCATTCAAATATTTTACTGTGAATTTTATGTTGTAGTTCTAAAAATTATCAAGTGAAATTCTTGCTGAATTATTTTTCTCTATACTGGTGATGTGGTTTGAAGTGGGGTCTGTGAGCCAATGGCCAAAAAAGAATTCTTGATAATGAAGGATAGTCGGAAGAAAGGCAGGCAGGGACAAGGGGCCCCTACCCTAAGAGGAAACTGCCCTGAAAAGGATTTTACACCACCCTGGAAGGAGCCCTTCACCTTCTCCTATGTGAACAGCCCGGCCAATAAGCCCATAAAAATCCCTAGATTTAGAAACTCCTGTGGCAACCCTCTCAGGTCCCTTCCCACGTCCGGGGGACTTTGTACCACATCACTCAGTAAACTTTGTTTTGCTGCCCACCACTCCTCATCTGGTCTACCATTCTTTGAAGCGGCATAACCAAGAACTGCAGGCACCAAAGGAAAAGAAATCCTGCAACACTGAGACCTTTTTGATGCAAAAAGTGGTTTTATTATCCTGTAGCACAAGGACAGGACCTGTGGGCAGAAAGAGCTGCATTGGGGTTGTTAAAGAATGGCTGATTATATACTTTAGAGTTGGGGGAAGTAAAGACAGAGGAAGTACCCAGAAGGATTTTTGTATGTTAAAGAAGACTTACAGGATCCTGGAGGTTGGCTTAATATTAAGATAAGGTTGCCTTTTGCCTCTAGCAAAATATTATCAGGCAGCTAAGCTCCTTGAGGAAGGTCACCCTGCCTGTCCCAAGTACTTGTCAATGGGCTGTAAGTCCTGAGGAGATTTAATTTTATCTACATTTATTTTGCCTTTGTTCTCTACATCACCAGTGTCAACTGACATGAACAATCCAGCTAACTGTAGCAAAATACTTAACAGAACAGAGGAGACTGGAGAGACAAGGTGGGAGATAGTGATGTATTTTGAAAACCTAAGCCATAATGAAAATTTTGGACTTAACCTATACCAAATACTTTACTTCTTCCTAACTTGTTTTTGTATATTCTTTTATTCCTTTCAATTAAATTATTTTCTAACAAAAAACTCTGCCCAAAAAAAAAAAAACAAAAAAAAAAACAAAAAAAAACTCTGCCCATATTACTTCACTCTCCTCAATGAGATAAATAAGTTCATAAATATCACTTATGCATAATAAAAAACAAACATATCTATTTTTAGAATATACATAATGTACTATATGTAAAAGAAAAAAAATAGTTCCTCTATTTTTATATACTTTCGTTGAAAACAACCTTAGATATCAAAGAACACATGCTATTTCTTTCAAGGCTCTATTTTGGCTCCATATAAAATGATAGAGTACCTCTGCCATATCAAGGTAACACAGACTTATAAATCTGCTGACCTTGTCCCCAGATCTTGGTATGTCTAAGTTTCTTCACAGTGTCAATTCCAGCATGCTGAAGAGATATCATATCTACTATTATGTTTATAACATACTTCAATATTTCATTCTGAAAATTGAACACATCAACACATGTCTATTTATCTTATTTCTATCACACGCTGAAAGTTAAATTTTCAACAAACCCTGGTCATTTTTCTTTTTGTTCCTATTTTAGATTCTTTTCATCTTAACTTTATAACAAACTTAGTTTTTTTATTCTAATACGTACCCAACCTTGAATAAATATGTTTTTTCATTCTTAATGAATAACACATCTAGAGATATTAACCTCAAGTTTAAGCATATGGAATGTGCCAAAAAAAAACAAAACAAAAAAAAGATTCAGCATTTAACATCTCCAGGTAGGTTTAAAGCTTTATTTATTTATTTATTTATTTATTTATTTATTTATTATTTATTGTGGGGGAGGGGCAGAGGGAGAGGGAGAGAGAGTCTTAAGCAGACTCCACACTGAGCATGGAGCCTGAGATGGTGCTTGATCTCAGGACCCTGAGATCATGACCTGAGCCAAAGCCCAGAGGTGGTCACTTAACCGAATGCACCACCCAGGCGCCCCTACAGGCATATTTTAAATTTGTGTTTATATATCACATATGCTTCATAACAGTAGTTAATTTCTGAATTTTTGTTTGTATCCACTGGTTATATTTCTTACAGAAAAAAAATTTCAGTAATTTCTGATACTAACCAAGTTAAAGACAAACACTCTGGCTATTTTTCAAAGTTCTATATACACAAAGCCTACTCAAAGCAGATATGGAAGACAAGCAAAGAAGAAATTTAAATGTGTTGAGTACCTGTGAGCCAGGAGTTGTAATGTATGAGTGCCCTGGCTATCTCATTAAATACTACTTTGCATCACACTATGATTTTCTTTGACTTTTATCTCTTTTTCTTCTTCCTGTCCCCAAATGCCTGAAGGGCCTGAGTCAGGTATAGTCCTTAAAGAAACTACAAAGCACTTGGCAGTTAATAACAAGTTTTGTCCTATTAAATAAAAACCATTTGTGACTTCAAGCTAGAGAGATACTGGAAAGTAACAGTAGGGAAATGACAAGAAGAGCAATAAAACTGTAGTGGTGGCTGGCAACTCTAATGTTTTTTTCCCTCTAGCAATCACTTCTCAGTGCCCTGTACTCAGTAGGGATGGCAAAACCCAACTTCTCAAGCAGGGGGGTATGGGGCTACAGGGCGCAGAGAAATGGCAACATGCGGTATACTAGTTGTATGGGGCAAGCATGCCCACAGACTCCTGGTGCCTTGCCATGAGCTCCTACATTCTTTTCTGCAACCGCTCTGAATTATTTTTTCTAATGTCATTATGCCTGGTCTGAAAGTAAAAGGGACATTTCAAGTAGTAGCTCGGCCTACAGGAAATGGAATTGGTGATGAGATTCTATATAATATAAAACGTCTATAGTACCTTGTATGAAAGGTTAGGAAAGCATCCATTTGGGGCCCTTTGGTAGAGGAGGGTATGTCACTTAAAATGTTCTAAGCCTCCCTATGTTGTCTAGAGTAAAAACGGAGCAATTTATGTGAATATTTGATCCCATCCCCTAAAGGATTTATTTAGTTTATAAGCGTCTGGAAATGATTGTTTTAAGCCAATAGTATACTATGGAAGCTCCACAGGAAGCCACAAAGCCCTTGGTAACATAAATATGCATAGTTAAATACAGAGGGTAATAAAAATACTAAACCTAAGGTAGCTAGAACTATTGTATTCCTAGTACTAGCATAAGTGGTAGCACATATTAGGTGCTCAATAAACAATGAATGAATGAACTAGCCAATGAATGGATGCTAGGGCTTTGCCTTATGTGTCTGACTCATATCTTCTCAACATGGGAGCTTTTCAGGACATAGCTTTTAACATATCATAAGGATTTAAGATTAAACAGCTATCCCAACATGTTCCTCATAAGCACTAGGGAAAATTTTGTTCATTTCACTTATCTTTCTTAAGTCAGCATTTTGCTCTCTAAAATCAGGACAAACACAGAATTAAGATCATTAACCTGTCCTAGGTAAAATCAAACCCCTAAATTAAATGAATGATATTTTGGAGAACATATATATGGTGTGTGTATATATATATATATATAATGTATATTTCACATATATATATATTTCATAAAGGCATTCTCATGTTTTTAAAGACATCTGCATCTCTGTAACTATCTATGTCTATGTATAAAGATGGAGATATATCTATAGATAGATGTAGATATCTTTAAAAACATGAGAATGCCTTTATGATAAATGTCACAACCAAATAAAATTGCTTTCTTCCTGTCAGTAATGACCCTGGTATCCCTGATGTGTAACTTACATTTAACTGGCAACATTCTGGGTTACTCATATTAACTGCAACAGTCTGAACAGCTTGAACTTCAATAAAACGTGCATTAAGTGACTGAGTTAATTTAACCTCATTAATCCTCAACCCAATAGAACCATCTGAAGTCCTCCAAGCAGCCTGTGCTTCATCTACAACATAAACATTTCCCTGTAGGAAATCAACACCCAGAATGTGATGAAGCTCTAGCTCCCAAGTTGTCACTAAGGGGTAAATGCGTGCATAATTGCCAGGACCAGGCTCCAATTGCATTATGTGATTCACTCATTTTATTATTCTTGTTAATGGTGAGATGAGTTCTCTAAAAATAAATTTCTCTCTGAACTTTTTCTTGGAACTGCTTCTCTTGACTAAATGCTCCAATTCATCAAAGGGCAGGATTCTTGTTCAAGATAGCTTTTTGCCTCATAACATAAACATATTTATTGCAAATAAAGGACTATGTTCAATTAAAAGGAAACTTTGACCCATCTGCTTCCTACATCTTCCCCTATTTAGGATTAATTACAGAAGGAGTAATAGCAGTTAATTCTCAGAATTTTTCTCAACACAATTTCAGTATTTAGTCAAATGTTTGCTGCTGTGCATAAGACATTTTCATTTTATGTAATAGTGTGGGACTTTGATGAATCTTGATCTCGATCAACTTAAAAATGAGTCTAAATTAAGGTATATGATTTGTACTGAATTGTTCTCTTCTATATTTAATGACACTGAAAATATCTTTTATTTGGGGGAATCCTTGATTTGTTTTTTGTTCACATTACTCTCCAGTCAAGAAGATAAGTATTATACCTAAACATGCCTTCTTAGGTCCTTGTTAAGAGACAGAAACCTCTAGGAAAACAAAATTGTATCTGAACCCAAGACACTGGGTTTGGTCCAGTTTTATGATCTCAAATTTGTGGACAGACTATATAATTGTTCATTATTCACTAGTGGGAATATATTTCCCACCATCTCGATGGGTTTCTTTTTAATGAAAATAATTTCGTAACTTCATTACCAAGAAATATAACAAAATATATTAGAAATTGTATATGGAAAAACATCTCTATGTTGAAAAGGAACCATCCTTCAATGATTAATCAATTGATTTAATATGTTATAAGCAAAGAGTTATTGGCCTGATATACACTTAAAAATAAAAATATTTAGTCAAAATAGAGCCTAAAATTTAAACAACTATATAGTCCAACACTTCTCAAAGTCAAATCATAAATATTTCCACTTGGTAAAAACATGTTTTCTTTAGTCAAATAGCTTTGTTAAATTTCCTCAATACATCAGTTAAAGAAATAGATTAATTCTTTATTTTCTGACTTTATTGTTTATATATAAGTAACAAGAAAAGGAAAACTGCTATATATTTAATCAACCATCTTTATTACGGTGGCAGTTTCCAGAGTATTATATTTGGGTTTTTTCCTGACTTTTAAAAAATAAATTGATGTGTAATTTTAACAAGTTGGTGCATTTGTCCTTCTCAGTTTTCATCAGTTATAGGGAATTAAATGGACCAAAAGTTCCATAGGATTATGGCTCCATAAAGCAAGCAAGTGACTCAAACTTTGGAGAAGGCAATATAGAAAAGAAATATTCCTGGGCACCTGGGTGGCTCAGTCATTAAGCGTCTGCCTTCAGCTCAAGTCATGATTCTAGGGTGCTGGGATCGAGCCCCACTTCTGGGCTCTCTGCTCAGCGGGAAGCCTCCTTCTCCTTCTCCCACTACCCCTGCTTATGTTCCCTCTCGCTGTGTCTGTGTCTCTCTCTCTGTCAAAATAAATAAATAAATAAAATCTTTAAAAAAAAAAAAAAAGAAAAGAAAAGAAATATTCCTAAGAGAGCAAAACACATTTTTGTAGCTGTAATGAAATATAAATTAAAACACCTTCCTGCTTGGCTAGTTCCAATATTTTTCTTACCAGGTAAACTCTCTACTGGCAAGCAGTTTAAACAGTTATTTCATTTAGAACTGCCAGTCTCAAAAATATGATACTCCTCAAGTAAAACACACTTTTAAAAATATGTCATGCCAGCACAGTTCTGTTATAGCCTTGGAAGACAGATTTTAAATTACTATTTAACTGAGTACAATTTTACCCCAAGAAACAACTTATGAAAATAACATAAATCAGATGTGATAAAATCAGTAATAAATATTGTGAATGAAGGATTTTAGGGAAGATAAGCTATCTTTAGAGAAGACAGAACAATTTACATTTCCAAAGTACAGTGCATAACATCCTTTAAATCACATCCAAGATGTTGCAAAATATAAATATATGCACATCCCTGGTATTGTAGTCAGAATATATCTCTTGATAGCTGCTTACTTTTACACATATGTCTGCATGCTTTCATAGAAGCCTGTTCCCTTTTTAAAATATCTTTTTTGCATTGCAACATATTCTTGAAAATATCCTGAATGTAACGTACCTGCTATTTTCAATTTCTGACCTTTGCCATTTACAAAAAAATAAATTATTCTTTTTGGATAACAATTTTTAAAAAGTACAATATTAAACCATGTAACTTCCTGACATTTCAAGATACCCCATCAGCACCTTTAATTTGTTCCCCACATCCATTTTATTGCTCTCATGTCCTTTCATCCAGACTCAGTGCCATTCTTAAATGAACATATATTCCTCATCATGTTGTGGCATTCCTAATATCTGCCCCAGGCTCACTTCAAAAATTGGTGCCTAGTACTTTCTAGATTTGCTATAGAAAAACTACTTCTCTGGAGCTTATTTATAATGAAACAAAAGTAATCTTTCTAATCTCTCTGGCATGATTGCCACCATAAACTTATCAAACATTAATGTAACAGTAAAGTATTAAAAGTCATGGATCCGGGGCACCTGGGTGGCTCAGTCTTTAAGCGTCTGCCTTCAGCTCAGGTCATGATCCCAGGGTCCTGGTATCGAGTCCCGCATCGGGCTCCCTGCTCGGCAGGAAGCCTGCTTCTCCCTCTCCCAGTCCGCTTGCCTGTGTTCCTGCTCTCGCTATCTCTCTCTCTGTCAAATAAACAAAATTTTTAAAAAAAGAAAAAAGTCATGGATCCTAGTAAACCTTTGTTTCATGTCCATATCATTGGATATTTCTTACAAGGAAATATTCAAAATAAACATCAGAACCAAGTGTGATTCCAAGGCAAAATTGAAATATGTCGTGTTTATTATCACGGTTAGGCAAGGAAAAGAGATCCACTTAATTTATATCAGTTAAAGGAAGTGTCTTGTAAGGATATAGGACCTGGACCAAAATCAGCTCTAAGGGCTGGCTAACCTCTCTCTCTATCAAGAGCAAAATTGGCTTTCTTAGTGTCACTGTTCTTTCTCCTTACCTGTGCCATTCATCTTTGCTATGTGGTTTCCTCCAGTCATCCAGTTTTTGCTCCCTCATAACTTCAGTTGTACATGATTTCTGTGTATCAACTACCTAAAGCATCCTTTGGCTGCATGCTTTTTGCTAAAGGACTCTGTGTTTCCAGTTAAAATTCCCAAGAGTGAGACTCTGATTGACCCAGTTCACCTGTTTACAGCAGAACAAGTTGCAGGCTGCTGCTAAGCCAATCTCTTGGCTGTACTATTCTCGACATCAGTTTTCATTCCCAGTCCACTTCACTGTAGCCAGAAGATAGGATCTTGAGGCACAAAAACAGCCATCAAGGTAGAAAGGACTGTGTGAAATGTGGTTTAGCTAGGATAACTGTATATGTGAGCAAGTTTTAACCGACATCCTTATTATTTCATATATAAATATATTATTTTGAATGACTATTTTAATAAGGCATTTACAACAAACCTAGTCTGGGAATGAAGTCAATTGAGTTTTTGCAATATCAATTCAAACTGCAAAACTTACTGGGAAATCAACTTTAAATGTGGATATGTGCAAATCAAGCTAATTTACTCTAACTTTCCCAAATTTATCATATAAGGAAAAGGAGAGACCATTTCTCCAGTGACATTTGCATATTTCTACCTAGGGTCTAAATAGTAGCATAGCAATTGGGTTTTAAGAAATCAGAAGACAGGGCGCCTGGGTGGCTCAGTTGGTTAAGCGACTGCCTTCGGCTCAGGTCATGATCCTGGAGTCCCAGGATCGAGTCCCGCATCGGGCTCCCTGCTCGGCAGGGAGTCTGCTTCTCCCTCTGACCCTCCCCCCTCTCATGTGCTCTCTCTCAAATAAATAAATAAAATCTTTAAAAAAAAAAAAAAGAAATCAGAAGACAGCATTTATTGCTGTTTAAGCAGAAGTCCAGGATTTACTGAGTTTA